>NW_027491791.1:0-35594 GCF_021521415.1 Bidens hawaiensis
ACAAACCCAATAAACACAAAGATATATGCCTTAAGCATGAAAATTTTATACAAAAAAGATTCAAATATACAAAGAAGTTTCATAATACCACAAATATATACGTTTAAAAAAGAAAATAATATACAATATCTTCCCGAAACCGATGTCTTCATACTTGTAACTTGAACCAATGTCTTCATACTTGCAACCTAAACCGGCATCTTCACCCAAAGCCCCGAACCGTAAAAATTACCTAACAAAACAAAGTTATATATTATATATAAACTACCAGAGTCAAAATACAATCACACCAATCCAAGATTTTTGATGATCAAATATTAATCACCTAAACCACCAAAGATTCAATACAACCATACGATGACAGATAATCAAATCATAATAACAACATATTAACAAATGGGCTTAAATATTAGGCAACTAAAATCATTAACAAATGGACTGTTGATATATTTTATAAAAATGGGAGTGATACCTCCACGGGTTATTCGGGTTAACCCGAAACTTGAAAACCCAAACGATTAACCAAACCAAACCAAGTATAATAGTAATCCCATAGTAGTTTGTGATGGGTTTATTGGGTGTGTGCAATCTGATTGGAGGTGGCTTGAGGTCAAAAAACACAAATAAACTAACCTTGCAAATAAAGTACATGCATTTTTCAGTAAGCAATGGCTGTAATTTTTCACCTGGGCTTTTCGGTTTTAATCACATGTGAGCCCTCTTAAGTGGGAAAACGGATCGGTGTAGGAAAGAAGTAAAGTAAATCCAACTGCAATATTTTTAGGAGTGACAAACTTTTCAGATAATCATATTACACTTTAACTCAGCAATCAAATAGATTAAACCCTAAAAATTATACACAAACGCAACAAGAATTATTGAAAGACCTCTTCTTGAGATCGATTGCAAGCTACCATAGGCTTCGTCGAACGACCGCAACAATGGATACCCCCCACTACCATAGGAGTTGTTGAACAACCGCCGGCAACGAAAAATCCCTGCTACCATAGATGTCGTCGAACGCCGGCAACGGAAAATCCCCGCTACCACAGGCGTCGTCGAACACCGGCAGCGGAAAATCCCCGCTACCACAGGCGTCGTCGAACGGCCGCCGGCAACGGAAAACCGCTACCATAGACATTGTTGAACAACCACCAACAAACGAAAACCCTGCTACCGTAGACGTTGTTGAAGCTCAAAACAAACATTACTGGTATAAATTGGAATTAGGGTTTCTCAAGACTTTTCACAAACACCTGGTGTGCACCCACAAAATAATAAAAAACAGTTTAGAAACTTCAACTCGACAATTAATTACTAGCAGATATGTTAAACAATTCACCATAAAGAGCTACCATGAATCTGAAAATGAGATTAGTAGCAAACAACTGTACAATTATTCTCAGGCAAACACTTAGAAGATTGCATAACAAGCCATACTTATATATAATGAAATTTATCTGTGAGGTTGAATATCATCACCTCTTCATCAATTTAAGGGTTGAGGAGAAGTAGAGATGGAACGTTGTCGGGTTTGTCATCGTCGATTGAGGCTTCGCCGGCGCTGGTTGTGAAATGGAGGATCGATTGAGGGTGAGGATTGTGAATGGTTCCCTGGTCGTCTGAGGGTTAATTGAATTGGGGGAATTAAGTGAAGAGGGAAAATGAAATTTTGATAGAGGGAAAGGACCCTAGCTAAAATATTTGGTTGAACCGACCTTACGTTATTCACACATATTTTTTTATTTAAAATTGATTTTTTACCATAAGATGCGGTTGAAGGCATAAGCCGCACCTTTTGATTTTGACCCTCGCACCTTTTGACCAATTTTGGAGTAGTGTAAATTTTAAATACTTATATCTTTACGTTTTAAAGTCGTCTTAAAATTTCTTTGTCTTATTAAAATTCATTACAACTTTTGAAATTGTTTTATGCATTGTTGATTTTCTGGAGTTATAAAATTAAAACTCCTTAAAACTTTTGTTTCCTCAAAGTTATGTTTTTAATCAAGCGTTTTGCAAATCCACCCGATGGGACGAATAATGTGGACCATCCGACGATAAAAATAATGGTCCGGAACATAATTATCGAAGTCCTCGCATGGAAATCATGATGCGTAAGATTGTGTGTCATAATATAGAATTGAAAGAGGTTGGAATAATTGCACAAATGTAAAAATGATAAGGACATGGTGGATACACCGCTGGTACAACCTATATATAAGTGCCCTTATCGGATTTGCATTTGAAGCGTTGTTTTAACTATTCAAAGTTCTATGCTATGATAAATTTTTTTTAAAAAAAAGTTATATTTAAGATTTTATTTTTCTTCAAAATTCAATGGTGTTGATAAAACATTCTTTAATTTCGGGACGAAATTCCCTAAACTCGAGATTTTAACTTATTATTTTAATAACCGTTACCCGACCCGTTTCATGTCCGGGTAATTTTATCATATCGCGTTTATCGGGTAAATATTATTAAAATATTATTTTATTCTCAATTAATATTATATATATATTCTTAACTAATATTATATTTATGTATATAACTTTCAGTTGTATTCATTTTACACCCTACAGTTTTAGTTTAACCCATTTGTGTTTCCATACTTAAAGATAAAGGACCTTTTAGCAAAAACTGATATATTATAACCCTTAAATCATTTCCCAAACCGTGACCCGTATTTGGATCCGTTTATCCTATCCATTTGATTTCTTGAGCCGTAATTATCGTTGCAAACTTGGAATTAGATCATACATTGTGTTATACCTTCTATACGCGGCCTACCAACAACATTAATTATGTAAACTCGATTAGTTTTTATATGTATTGCCCTAAATACTTTGCCGACTTAAACACGTAAATTCTTATACATTATAACGACCATGGTTGAAATTAATCAAGGCTGCATCATCCTCAGTGTAACAACTCAGACTTTTTGAAATCTATATTTTATTAGAACCCGACCCATTTCGATGTTCGGGAAATTTTATCTCAATTATCGAGAAAATTTACTATCATTATATTAGTATTTAATTAATTATATACTTATAACTTTCAATAAATGACAATTTTTGCCCAAACTAAAAGTTTAACCCAAATTGTTTCCACCTTGAATCCCTATGGACTAAAATATAAATACGATATATATATTATTAAATTATAATTCAGATTCAGCAATCCATTAACCCGAATACCCAAACCGTATACGCGTTTTGATTTCTTGAGGCTTAATTCTCGTCCTATTATTGGAATTTAATCGTATGAATCATTTCTTAAGCATAAACGATCATCACCGACGTATTTGATTAGGAAACTAGATCAAATTTGATACGTATTGCAAGTTTAAACGAGCCGTCTTTAACCCGTAATCAATATACATTTGATCGACCACCAAAATACAATTAAATCTACCATCACTCTCCTTATATCAGTGCTAACCGAACCCCCATAATCAATTATATTTTATCTGCTATTGGATGCGTGCTTTGAAGCTTGTTATAGCCGGCTTTTCTTCAATCTTTTTAACCCTCGTCTGATCATTGTAATAGGTAATTGTTTCATGTAATCTGGTCGTTTTTGACCAAGTAATAATAACCCTAAAGTAATTTAATCAAACATTAAACAGATTAATCGATTAGATTTCTAGGGTTCATGGGGTTTGGGGGGTACTTTGGGATGTTATACTTAAATAAGTTTTCTGTAATGTTAAACATCTTGCAGCGTAGATCGGTTGGTTGTGTTTATGTGCTGTTTGGCTGTGCCGACCGCCTGCCTGGGTTCGAATCCGGCAGTGGCCGGATCTGGCCAATTTTTATTTTATTCTTGTTATTATTTATTTATCTATTGTTTATTTTTAATTGTTAAATGATTTATAATTATTATAGTTATTAGTATACAAAACAAACATTATTTTGTTAAACCAACGTTACTAAGTTATGTTTTTATCAAATACTCTCGTTGAGTTTTCGTATATATATGTATATTTACTTTAGTATTAAAAAAATTGTTAAAGGATTTTAATATAAACTATACATTCAAGTTTTATCTACGTCAAGTATTTTATAAAAGATCATATTTATATAAATATTATTACTTATAATTTGTTATCTATTATTTACAAGGATTGATTTAATAGAAACCTTCATTGATAATAAAAATATACATGCATATATATAAAACGTATTTTTAGTTTAAAATAATCATTTAAAAACAAATCTTTTCATAAAATCTATTCAAAATTTTGCAAATATTTATTTAAGTATTTTATTTATTTAACTAATTATTAATGTAATAATTCAATGTAATAAAGTATTAAAGAAAGCTATGTAATATTTAACTTTCACTAGTATACACTTGATCATCAAATCCTGAATCTTTATTTAGTTTTAGATTTTTAGATTCTTTATTCAATTCGTATTTATTCCACAAACTATTGATACTTAGGATTTCTCGTCGATAACTTCCGAAGAGCGTGACTCTTGTTTTACTACCGTTCTTACCGCATTCGTTTATCTCTTGCTAAATTACTAAGGTGAATAATCACTCCCTTATTTTACTTATTTTTAAACCTTTTTGGGGACATGTGCGTATCTTATATATTTATCTATTATCTAGTATTCAAAACCGCAACTGTTAATCCTTGTGTGTATATTAGTTTATGCTTAACTTGCTATTTGCTTACTTGCTTTGTTTGAATGCTACTTGCTTATTTCGGCAACCGATGTCCATTTTTATGGCAACGATTTAGTCCTTGCTTTGGTAACCAATGTCCATTTATATGGATTGGTTGAGCCCTTTCTTTATGGTTGATTGCCTGTTTACATGCTATGGCTTAACTGTTTATTCTCACAGGAACAGTTTGCATCTTTCTTTATTTATTATATATTTTTATTGTTGTGTCTTAAACTAGTGTTTTACTCACTCAACATGTGTTGTTGACAAATATTCTATTTTATATGCATATGCAGGTTATCGTAGAAAATTAATGCAGGTTAGTGAAGACTTAGTGAAGAATTTAGTTAGAAGAATATTTTAATCAAGGATGTATTGTTGTATGAATTATGTACTTGTTTGTATTTGATATTTGAATTTAATTAATAGATATTGTCATTTAAATATTGCATGATAGTAACCTTGAGAGCTTGGCAATTAGTTCACGCCCCGACATTTCAGCCGTAGGTTGGGGTGTGACACTCAGCCTGTCGCCGTCCTTAACCCTCTACTCAATTATTTTTCATTCATCCGTTGATCGTGTTCTGAAACATATATAGGACGGCTTTGTTTCAAACAAATTAACAGTAAATACGCGAGCCTAAGAGGCAACTAATATACAGTTGAGTTCGTTTTGATTCGATCTTAAATAACCCTAATGCCTAATGATCAATTAACAATCAATTTAACGGATTTGAATCTCTAGAGGTTCATAGCTCTTATGGTTAATTTGTCTGTTTGTTGAAAATAAAAGGTTTTCATGTTTTAACCAAATAACTGTGTAGCCTAGTTGGTTACGTCTCAAATTATGGGGGGGGGGGGGGGGTCGCGGGTACGACCCATGCCACCCCGATATTTTAGGTTTTTTTGTTATATTTCTTTTTAAATCATTATATTAAGTATAGTAGTAATAATAATATGATTTTATTGAAAACCCGATTGTTGAACTTGTGTTTTTCTCATCTTCCGTCCGTGTATGTACGTATATGAGAACATATATGTATAAATACGTATATATATAATATCACGTAAATGGTTTAATATATATACTTTAACAAACTTATAATTTTTAAAGATGTGTTTTACTTATATAATATTTTTATATAATAAAGTATTATAATATACTTTATTTGTGATTTAACAAACTAATAATTTTTCGTATAATATCTTTATATAAAATAAAATATTATATTAATTATGATTAACAAGAATATAATAGTAACATATGGATACTTACAATTATCGAGCTTTCTTAATCAATCTAGTCCATTAACTTAGTGTGCCCGTATTCTATTTTTTTTATTAGGCCTTATCGTCAACGCGTGATCTCCGCGAATCGTCATTCTTATTGTTATCGATTTCCCTTGTTCGTCTATTGAGTTGAGTATCACATTCCCCTCTTTTTACTCGTTTTCTCACGTTTTGGGGACATATGCGTAAATATACTTTCTCATATATACTTATACACAAAACTGCAACTATTGTCTTATGTGTTAACAATTTATACCTTACTTGTTTATGTGTTTACTTGCTTTGTATACTTCCGCATTCGGAGAGGTCCAACATAATCTCAGTCTAGTATGATCATACACGCTAGTCGTTATAGCCTTTGTGCTTCTCGACATCTCAGTTATACTTGCTCATTTGGTTAATTTGTTATTCTCATATGACTTGTTGCACTACTTATTTTTATATTATACTATTATGTACATTTAAACTGGTGTGTTACTCACTCAACCTTGTGTTGACAAAACTACTTTATTTTCAACGCATATGCAGGTTATCGTTTGATGTGAAGTAATTAAAGTTAGAAGATCACTTAAGGATCTATGCTAGAATAAATAAATTGAGACAATATTAATAAGATTTTATAATTGCTTTATGTCTTATTTGTTTTTTTTTGGATATTGTAATGAATATTTGTTTTATTTGAAATTATTAAATAGATACTGAAAATTATATTGTGCATGATAGCAACCTTGAGAGCTGTGACAATCAGTTCGCGCCCCGACATTACCGCCTTTGGTTGGGGTGTGACAAAAGGCCCCGGTCCTGGTGCCCTACTTTGGCATTGGATTTACGTATAAACACAGTTTTAAATATCAGAATTAATTAAAACCTTTTACGGAATAATAAAAGTCAATCATTTCGTACAAACCCTAGAATACTTGGCTTAAAACAACACAATTGTCTGAACATAAAAAAAACTTCATTTCCTTCCATCTTTGGATGCCTACCATTCAATCCATGTCATGTGCCATTCTCATTCTAGCTCCTTTAACCTATTTACATGCATGCATACTAAAAGTTAGCTATGCTGAGTGAGTGCTAGTTAATCAGGTAACATACATTTCATACACATACTTACTTATACGTATCCGAAGATATATATTACTTACTTGACCTGTTCATCTTTCTTTCGTTCATACATAAGTATGTACCTTCATTCTTACTTTCATTCTTTCATCATTTTTAAATCTTACTTTACATACATACTTCTACATTTTAAAGAGCATTACGCCCTACTTCCTCAAGTATTATTAGAGCCCGGTTACCATTCTGCCTCGGATATTATTAGGGTCCGTTTCCTTCTTCCTCGAGTATTATTAGGGCCCGGTTCCCTCCTACCTCGGATATTATTAGGACGTAGTTCCCTTCTTTCCATACAACCATACATACTTTTCTATATAAATATATTTATATATTTTCATCTATAGCATTCATATATCATTCATACATAATTTTTAAAAAAATCACACATCATACACTTACCACTTAAGGTAAGTGTATTAACTAATCACATAGAGTATCCACACAACCTCGAAAACATAACAAGGAAATGAGGCTAGAAACTTACATGGATTTTGTTACGTTCAGAGTTAATCGTAATTCCCCTCCTTAGCTGTTGACGACTGACTGTAATAAGGCACATAAGTTAACTACTACTCTAGTACTCGTTTGTGTACCTAGCTCTTCTTTCTAGGTCTTTCTCAATTTAAATATTACTTTTTATTAATTATTTAATTACTTATCCTTAGCTCATATTTCATATAAGTCCATATCTGTCGTTTACGTACGTATACGCTGTATATCTTTCGTTTATTTGAAAAATTACTCAGGTCCGTATAAGTTTGGGCGTGTAAGTTATTTCCCCATATAGTCATTCCAACGTGTAAGTCATGCATACATATACGGCATACATACACGGCGCATATACATATACACTACATATACATACACGACATACATATACGTCATATACATATACGTTGTATACGTAAACGGCGTATATACTTATACGCTACTCATACTTATACGACGTATATACTTATACGCTGCTCATACTTATACGACGTATATACTTTTTACGCCCTATATATTTAGTCTAGCTTTCTACTTCGCGCTTTTAAGGTTTTTCTTCGATTCCGGCGCCGTCAGCCGCCGTGAACCACCATGGTTGGTCGGATTTTGTTCGTTTGTGACCCAGGTAGCTTCGGGGTGTCCATATTTGAGCTAAGGTGGACCTTAAGCTCGTTTTTGGTTGATTAAACACATGAATCTAGATTCAAACGGCTCATTCGGCCTCCAGGAGCTGTGGTGTCGGGTTCTAAAATGTTGGGTCTGCTGAGATAAATGATTTCTTATCTTCGGTTGGTCTTGGATCGTTGAATAGAATAATGTAGAGAGTGTTTGGTTTAAGTGTGTGTTTTTGATGGTGTAGACTAAGGTGTGGAAATGATGGAGATAGAAAGGATTTAGGGTTCCAGATGTATTTATACTCCCTAAGCCCATGGACCTTAGGCCCATTTTCATCTTAAGTCCATAATTAATTCAATCTGTTTTAGCCTACCATCATTCTATATTAATTCCATTATTATTATTATTCTACTACTAACTCAAATTAATTCTTCCAATAAAAATAATATTTTAATATTATTCACAGAAATTTCGGGATGTTACATAGATATAATTCATAGACATGGTTAATTTATTGCATGTTCTTTCCCATATAATATATATGCATGTGTATATAAAAGGAGGGGGGGGGGTCATGCGACAAGTTTAGCTACAACGTGACTCGTAAATAATTAAATTTATGTTTAAGTAAAAGTGCTCAATTAATTAAATTATCGCTCGAGACTCGTAAATAGATTAAGTGTTTTTTTATCGTGTACAGACCTCCTTCAAAATTTAATCCTATAAAGTCGCTCATCTATTGTACATTTTGTGAAACTCGAATCCATACCAATTTGATAATAATAAACACATTATGTCATTTGACTAAAAGACTGTCAACAAAACAAATGAATCTGAGTGATTTATGTTGAGAAAGTTTAACAATCTACCTGATTAATAAAACAATAGGATTTTAAGTAACTTATTTTTTTAAACTTCACCAAAATGCTTTATTCTGCCACGTGGCATTAAAAGAGCTAATTAGAGATCCATCTTCATCGCTTATTCTCTCAATTGCTTATTTTATCAGAAACCCTAACTCTACTACCATCTTTCCATCGTTCTCTCCACCAGTGAAGATCATGAAAACGATTCCAGTGATCCGTGTTTCCGTAAATCTAAGTTCAATCGGGGTCTACAACAACATCACTATCTTCGATTTCATTAGGTATTTGTTTTATTTCATCTTTCATATTTATTTTGTATAAACCCTAAATCATGTTCAGTGTTCTTCTTAAGCTTTCAAAATATGTTCAATTTCATCTTGATTTTTATTTGATACAAACCCTTAATCGTGTTCCTTATTCTGTTTGGGTTTCGAAATCTTTATATTGGGTTTTTGAAATATTTAAACATTCTTATTGGGGTTTCGAATTCTTTGAAAGGGTTGTTGTAATTTAAATCTGTTTGTCGGTGCTTTTTTATTATCCAAATATTATGTTGGAGTTCTTTCAATTTTTTAATTTAATTTATGGTAAATGCTATATTGTATGAATTAACATGTACATGATTTGGTTTAGTGGAATTCAACTTTGGAAATAAAAGAGAAAGGGGGCTCATGTATACATATGCTGACGACATACTATTATACCTGCACCAGTTTGAAGGTATATTTTTTAACTTTTATTTTGGTATTGTGTTTCGTCTGAATGTAAGAAAGCATTTGAGATTTTTTGTTCGAATTAGTCAAACTTCAGTTTACACGATCCTTTAATATCAAATAATTTGAATTTATTTGGTCAAAATTCAGTTTACACAATTCTTCAATATCAAATAATAAATTTAAACAACTGAATTCATTCTTGACCCGTTTTTGTTAACACCTTGAAATCTGTAGTTTTTATGTCATAAAAAACCAAACTTTTCTCAATTTCCTATACTGCTCTTGAACCAAAATTTTAAGTATCTTAATCTGTAACCAAATCTTAACTCGAAAATAAATCTTTGACCCATTTATCACTACAAATGTATAGCTGCACTTTCACTTTTAAAACTAATATTCCCAAATTGCCATTTAAACCTTTAAATCAAAAGTCAACACATAAATATGACATCTTGATGCTCCAAAATTGGTTCTTTGAGATAAAACACAACTTTTATTCATAAGTAAATTGGTTGAAATTGCTACATCTAAAGTTTATATTGAAACTAATGTGTGTGACAAACTGATGGTTTTCTGTGATGATATACTACGTGTCTGCGTTTTAGCATATTTTGTATGTTATTATTTTTTATATGTACTTCATGATCAGTTCTATCTTCACTTACACTGTGTTCCCGAGTCTCATTTAACAAGGGGAGGGGAAGGAAAAGAGAGGAAAATAAGAAAAATGTTTCAGAGATTTTTTAAGAAAGGGAGGGAGGGGAAAAGAGGGAAAATGCTAGAAATTTGAGTATATTATCATCTTTTCAAATTGGAGAGATTAGGAGAGAAAATCTTATCAATTACTAAATTACCCTCAAAACTAATTTATTTTAGTTTTACTTAAAGGGTATAATAGTAAAATTATAACTTTCTTTTCTTTTCCTTTCAACTCAGGAACACATGAAATATGTAAATTCCTTGATTTTCCTTACCTTCTCATTAAACTCGGGAACACAAAAAAAAGTTTTTTGTCTCATTTCTTTTCTCTCCTAATTTCCTTCCCCTCCCCTCCCCTCGCTAAATGAGACTCTGGAACACAGTGTTAATGTTGGAAGCCGAAAGAAGAGATAAAAGGAGCATAAGATGAACTTGAATTCAGGTTAAAGTGTTACTATTTTTGCAATTAGAGTGTCATATTTTTTTGATATTAATTATTCATCTCTCTGCATAAAGTTTTATGCTTTTGTGTTTGTTTATTTTGTCATTGTCATAATTTCCTAGAGTGCTTGATGCTCCAAATGGGATGAATATCATCAAAGGTACAAGAGCAACCCAAGAGGTAGACCCTAGGCCCACAGACCCAATTGTTATAGGTGTTTCTAATTCAGTTTTCATTTAGTAATGATCATTAATTTCCCTATTTGTTATAGGTTTGAGTGCTTAAAGATTTCTTCGCCATGCTTTCAAATGTCAGGTTCCACCATTGAAGTTAATAGAAGCATGCACCGTCTGATATTACTTTCATGATCATCACATATTGGTTGTCTAGTGTACCATTTAGGCATATTTAACTCTTTTTATTTTGAATGTCTTTCATATCTTTAAGAAGTAATAGGTGAATCTATGTATACTTATGTCAGAAGTAAGAGATATCACGTATATGGTTAACAACAATTCTGCATTTACGGTGTATTTTGATTAACAAATCACTTGAGTGGCCAAAGTACTTATATTTTCATTTTAGCTTATCATAGATAACTTTATGGTTATCCTAACTCAAATTTGGGACAAATTTCTATGCACTATTTAATTATGACAATGGATTGCCCCAGAACTATGATTTAAACCCATACACATCTAGCAATATTGACCCATTTTATTGATTCTATCCATCAAAATTGATCGCTTTACGGTTAAACCCACCGCTTATACCTTTATTTGAACCGTTTACAATTGATGTTTTCATATGGCAAGAGCTGGTTATTTGAAACCACTAATCAAGTACTTCACCGAACGTAAGTTGTTTTCATGGTAAGCTAGAACTTAAAACTTTTATTACAAGTTTTGACTTATTTATATTAATTCATGGTTCATAATACATGATTTTATTAGAATATTTGCAGTCAGAAATTTCCGCGATCAAGAAATGTAACATCCTAGGCAAATCCCACATTGGCCGTGGACAAGAGAGATCCTTGGTTAATAAGTAAATGCCCTGCCTCTTAAATCACCCAACACATTTTGGGCTTAACGGTAGTGGACGAGAGGAGAGTTCCACAGTTAAGCGTGCTCAGGTGGGAGTAGTAGTAGGATGGGTGACCTCCTGGGAAGTCTCAACCTGAGCAACCAAAAACAAATCTGTGAGCTCTTCGTGGGCAAAACGGATAATATTGGAGGTGCAAGGGGCTGGATGTTACAAATGGTATCAAAAGCCATGGCCGAACCGGTGGTGACAGGTCCCACGAGGAAGCTAGGACCCTAAGGGGGTGGACTGTGACATCCCACATCAGTTGGGGAGGAGAACTAAGCCTTCTTTATAAGGATGTGGATACCTTCCCCATCATAACATGTTTTGGGCGCTTAATGGTAGTGGATGATAGGAGAATTCTACAGTTAAGCGTGCTCAGGTGGGGTGTTATTAGGATGGGTGACCTCCTGTGAATTCTTCACATACGCAACCAAAAGCAAATCCGTGAGGTGATGGTGATACGTCCCGGTCAAAGCGGACAATATTATGGTGCGACGGTAGTTGGCCTGTTACAAATGGTATCAGAGCATAAGTTCGAGAGAAATTAAGCATCCTACATGCTTAAACTCGAACAAAGAATGTGACTTAAGTAAGAAAATAAAGAAGATGTCAGTTCAAGAAAGCCATGTGTCACTCAAGCAAGCTGTATGGGTAAGGTACATGATTAATTTCATGTGTAATGTAAGGAAGTTAGCTTAATTACTAGAGATAGGATTATTTGATTGTTTGTGGATTGTCTGATTGATTGATTGACCGTTTAAAAGTAGAACCTAGCACAAGTGGACTCACTAAAGGAAGTGTATAGGACACGGAGAGTAACGTGATCAGGTAATCAAAGATGGCCACTGTTATTAGCTGTTAGCCTTACTATCCTTGTACTAAATAGTTCCTTGAGTGACAACGTTTGTGTTTCCTTATAGAATACGAATGGCTAAAGCAAGGAATGTTGTTGGTTAAGGAGGTCTTACGGGAAGTCATTGTAGGCCACGTATTGTCCAGGAACTTTCTAAAGAACTAGTTACCAAGATAAGAGAGGTAGGAAATGCAACTGTGCGAGATCAGAGCAACAATGTGGGTATCAACTTGATCCTGCTGTTCAAATCGCCATTGCTCAAGCTGTAGCTGCTGTAGTGAAGAATCTGCATTCTACTAAGTCTGCTGAAAGCCATGCAAAGACCGCTGAGAGGACATGAGAGAGTGGTAAGAAGGTTGATGAGAATGAGAAAGGTGACTCGAGTGAGGTTAGGTCTGTGAAAGTCGGTGAGGGAAAGAGGGGCCGAGGTGGGTGTAACTACAAGTCATTCAAGGGTTGTGACCCACCAAATCTGACTGGTTTAGGGGATTCAATTGCTACTCTCCAATGGATAACTGCTATGGACAAGATTATCTGAATTAGTGTGTGTCGTCCTGATCAAGCGGTAGGTTATGCTACTTAATCATTTAGAGATGAAGCTATGTTCTGGTGGGAAATGGTGGAGCAGAGAAAGACCCTTGAGGAAATTAAGGCCATGATATGGGAAGATCTGAAGAAGATAGTTATG
The DNA here is from genome assembly GCF_021521415.1 of Bidens hawaiensis. Classification (NCBI taxonomy): domain Eukaryota; kingdom Viridiplantae; phylum Streptophyta; class Magnoliopsida; order Asterales; family Asteraceae; genus Bidens; species Bidens hawaiensis. Next base: position 13,547 of record NW_027491791.1, read on the forward strand.
AAGAGATTTTGTGCTGATGCTGAGGTTGAACAGACTGAGATAAAATTTCTGAACCTGAAGGAAGGGAAGATGACACACTGCGAGTACACTACTGAGTTCAATCGTATGTCCAGATTTGTTCCCGATATGGTGAACACTTAAGCAAAGTGGATCAAGTGTTACTTGTGACATTCGTCATTTTTTGATTCGATTCGTATTCGCCACTGTATTTGTTTTTATTATGAAAATCGACCCGCTTTGTATCCCGAACCTTTCAATAGTATAAAATGATGAATTTTATGTCACATATTTGTTTTATGGTTGTCGGATCTCAAAAACATCTTTTACAACCCTTAAAATGCCCATAAAATGCTCAAACGAACTTCAGGGACTAAAACTACCAAAGTTAAAAAATCTGATTTTCCCTTTGTGACACTTAGCGCCGCGCTAAGTGGCAAGGGTAGAGCCCTTAGCGCCGTGCTAAGGGGCTCTGCAGCGGCAGTGCCGATTTTTGTTGGTTTGTGTTTTTTTGACTCCTTTTTCTCCACCCATTTGCATGCAAACACTTGGATTAAATCCCCTGCATGACCCATTCAACTTACCTTATAAATACATGCATATGTCAAGACCAGACCATCTTCTAAACCGAATCCCTTTTAACCTAGACCTCGTTCATTGAACTTATTATCCCGGTGTATCACAAATAACCCTTCAAGTTATTTATTTCATGTGAGTAATCACACTCTTCCTTTTTACGCTTTTATACTTTTGGGGGTGGCATGCATACCATATTCAAACTTACTTGTTTTATGTTCTCATTATCAAATCCACAATTCAACATTATGTGTTTGTACGAATACTTGCTCGATCTTTGTTTATGCCTCAATTTGATTATGTGCATGAGTGTTTATTTTTATGTTGTTGTTGGAACGCAATAAGTATGATCATACGCACCCCCTAACTACTTAGCCTTGTGCAAGTAGCATAAGGCATCATTATTCGTGTATTTTGGTTGTTACCAATTAGAAAGGATCCTCATTCTCCGAGTATTTTGGTTGTTACCAAATAGAAAGCAGCCACATTTATTTGCTTTACATTTACAATGGCTGTTGCATTATATGAATTGTGATTTTTGCCTCGTTATATACATACGTCAAAACTAGTGTATTGCTCACCAACATTCGTGTTGATCAAATATATTTTTATGCATGCTACAGGTTTACTTTTTGATTGCTTGTTAAGATTGAAGACTCATCACTTAGATCATACCTTTACGATACTTTAACGAATGTTGTGTTGACATAATTGTTTGTATCTTATTGTGAACAAGTTGTATTTGTGATTATTGAGTGAAATAAACAAGTTGATTAAATACTGTCACTTTAATAGTGTCATCGTATTCTTGAGCAATCCGTTGCACCTGCGCAGCCTTTGGTCGGGGTGTGACAGTTTGGTATCAGAGCCATGACTATATGATAGGCAGTTAGACGTAACGGCTTATTATTGTTTTTGCTTTAGGGTCCTTATACGTGTAGCCTATACGTGTTCACCCTACTTGATTGTTCAGTGCACTTATTTACTTCTACTTTTGTACTCTATTTAATCTCATATATACATATACACAAACACTCAAAACATTTTTAGGTATCCTTACCTTACCGCAAAAATATTAGTTTTTTATTGTGTTTTATGGATCATGAGCTTAACTTGGTTCCGTTGTTTCTAATCTCCTTAAATATGGTCTCATATGAGACGACCACTTTAAGTGTCGAATGCAAGCGTTCCGGTTGCCTCCTTATATTTTGAAGTTAAGACATAAAAGCCACGATGATACGTGGACTAGTGTTTTTAACATCTCGTTGTGTCTCAAATTTTATTGGTTATTATTATCGTGATTTGAGTTGCAAACATGAAAGACACGGTGATACATGCACATGTCGACTCCACATTTTATCTCATTTTTATTTAATATTTATCGTAGGGACGTCAAGTCATGGTGATTCATGCACGATTTTCCGCCTTTAAATCTTAAGACATTATTTACAAATTTCAAGGATTTAAGCATGTTTTCCTTTTATATTGACATATTAATTCTCATCACAAGCTCTCATTTATAAATTTTATTTTTCATTGTGAATAATTATTTTGTATCTTTATTTCACATGGTAAAGTTTCTACACAAATTTTCTCATTTGGATTTCACTACACTATTTTCATTACAAGATTTAGTCTATTGTGATTTTTCTTCAATTTAAGTTAATATATTTCGAATTAATCCTAATGACTTTCAATATGCCATTGTTCATTAAGACTTTTTATAAACAAAATTTTTATTATATGAATTTCATCGTGTTAAAAGTTTTATGATAAATTTTATCTTGATTTTTCAAGTAAAGTCCCATTATCTAAATTGTAAACTGCCTTTAAAGTCTTCATACAAGATTTTATAAAAAAAATATATTTATAACAATCCCATTTAATTTGAACTATCATTTCACAATATTGATTATTTAAAATTTCTCACGACATTTTAATTACACTACATTATATAATACATGTTAGTGCATGATGCCAGTAGTTTATTTATCTCGTGTTTATTGTGTCTGTAATCGTTACAATGTTCTTATCTTGTTGAACATGTTAGTTTGCATTTTGTATTCGGCGAACTTGGGAGTAGCGAAGTTAGAGGGACAACTTCGCCTAGCATGTTAGGCGAAGTTGTCGCACTATATAACCTAACTTCGGCTACCTTTAAACCTAACTTTGGATGGCTGAGTTTTGTGACATTTGGTGTCTTTGGTTCTAGATATCTCAATACAACAAGTATTCCTTTGTGTTTGTGTGTTTGCGTGTGATTTACGTGTTCCTCGTATTAGCACTCGTATCGTATACGTAGGGGATTTCGCACCCTCGTGTTACAAGATACTCCTGTGTAGATCCGGATGGGAACCTACAATTGGTATCAGAGCATTTGGTCGTGATTGTGTGGTTCGGGATTATCACACGAGTGTAGTAATTGTTCCGTTAAACTTTTCACGGAATTGTTTTACGTTGAAACACCGTTCTTTTGTTAGTTTCTCTACAATACTCATCAATCGCACCCTCCTGCCACTCTCACAACCTTCGAAATCATACTTATCAAACCGCCAATCAAAGCCGTTCACTTAGCGAAGTTGCATTCATACTGAACTAGGGTTTGAGCAAAGATATAATTGTCAGCGAAGTTAGCATACAGGCGAAGTTAGCTATATAGCGAAGTTGACAAGTCAACGAAGTTGAGCATCAGCGAAGTTATTGATATTATTAAGTTACAGGTCAAGCGAAGTTGGCCTGTAGCGAAGTTCTAATAACTTCGCTGTTCACTGTGCACAGAATATTTTATTCGGATTCTAGGTTTCGTTTCGTTTCGTTTAAGTATGACTTCGATAAACATCACCGAACTGGTAAAGATGGAAGTTGAAGCTGGTTCAGCAACTAAAGCTCCAAAACTACTTAAAGGAACTGATTTTGTTGCGTGGAAAGATAGGTTTGAGCAGTATGTGAAGTATCAAGATGCAAAAATGTGGGTTTGCGTTCAAGAGGGGTACATTCCACCGACTACTGAGTTCGAGGGTCGTGAGCAACTTAAGAAATATAATAAGATGGAAGATGATGAGTAGAAAATGTACGAAGCAGAAAGTAAAGCACTAGCAGCCATAACAATGGCACTACCTCAAGAGATTCTACATACTTTCAAAAAGTACAAGAGTGCTAGAGAATTGTGGGAAGCACTAGAGAACCGCTATGAAGGAAACGTTGGAATTCAAAATTCAAAGTCAAAACTGTTGAAAACTCAATTCTCAGTGTTCAAGTACCTTAAGAATGAATCACTTGATGACATAATCACAAGATACTATCACCTAATGACAAAGTTGAACAACTACACCATAAATTACACAGAGGCAGAAATTGTAGAAAAACTACTGGATGCTCTACCACCCAAATGGGAAATATACACAGTCTTAATAAGAGATGATAAAGATTTTGAAACTTTTGAGTTGGAAACGATGGTCAATAAGTTATGTAATTATGAGCTAAATATGATAAGTAAAGAGACTCATACTGATCAGGTTCAGGATCCGGGAATGTATGGTGCAAAAGGGGCTCCAAACTCAAGCTCTAAATCAGAATCGACTGCGTATTACTCAGGAGGCGAACCAAATCTACTCAAGATGGTCATGTGGTGATGAATATGGATGGAGACATATGTTTTGTAGCGGGTGGAAGTAGTTCGTCAAAACCTCAGTCCTCAGCTGGTAATTCCTCAGCCAGTGCTTCTAGCAAGAATTAATCACACATTCCTATGAGTGTGAAATAAGCTGAACAACAATTTGCTCTTTATGCTATTTCATTGCCTCTTATGAGAACTACATCAAAGGAAAGATAGTTGACCCTGCAACCTTGGATGAGGACTATGATCAGATAGATGCTGATGACATGAAAGAAATGGATATGCAGTGGCAAATGGAAATGATTGTAAGAAGGGTGAAGAGGTTTATGAAGAAAACTAGTAAAAAGTTTTTTGGAGAGAGACCGGGGTTCGACAAGTCAAAGGTTCGTTGCTACAACTGTCAACAAATTGGCCACTTTGCTAGAGAATGTATAAATGAGAGAGTCGAACGAAGTCAGAACAGGCCTACTCAACAGAATGGAAGTGGAAATGAAATCAAGGCTATGGTGTCTCAACAGAATGGGGGGGGGGGGGTATAACTGGAATATACAAGTTGAAGAGGCGATTGAACAAGCAAATACGGTAAACATCGAGACTGGAAGATGTGACAAAGAGTCAGTGGAGAATCAAGCATACATGGCAGAAGTGAACGATCAGCTCTCAGAAGTATGTTCTGAATCTCATTGTGAACAATGTGAAAAACTGTCTGATCAATTGAAAGCTTTAACCGATCAGTTTGTTAGTTTGGATACTGAATTAAAAAAATTAAAAGAGGAACATCATTACTCCAAAAATAAAGAAAATAGCTACTCGGTAAAAATAAAAGCTAGTGAAAAAGATATATGAAGCCTTAAGGCTACCGTAGCTGAAAAAATACAAGTAATTGATCTTAGCTATGAAGTTGTAGAGGAAAAGACCAAACTGATAGCTGAAAAGGACAAACAGATAGCTGATTACCAAGTAAAAGTGGTGGAATTGAACAGGAAAATTGAACAATTTAGAAATTCTTCTGTGTTTCTTGATCACATACTAAGTGTTCAACGTTCCCTAAACAACAAAGGGGGAATCGGATACACTGAAGTTCCACCACCTTTCAACAATAATTATACTTATAATCCTAGTAATCAGCCATCAGTTTGTGTTGAAACTGGTCAGACAGTACCAATTAAGGTTCGTTCGAACAACACCGGTTTTGTTATGAACGAGACTGTTCAGACAAGCTCCAATGTCACAAGTCCTGATGTCACAAGTCCTGTTTCATCAAATTCTGACAGAACCTTTGAATCCGTTGAGATGAAGGATGAAGTTATGTTACTCAAAGGGGGGGGGGGGGGGAGGAGTACGAGTTTGACAAAAAGAAATCTTCCTTAAACCCATTTGTTCCTCCATATGTGAGACAAACTGATAGGAACACAACCTCATCATCAAAAGCAACTTTTGATACGAACGTTCAAAGGAACGCTAACAATTTGAACAACAGTTGTTTTAGATGCAACATGATAGGACACTTTGTCATGACTGTCCTCTGAAACGGAGAAAATCTAGAAATATGAAGCCAACTAAAACTGAGAATAAAACGAAATCTAAATCTGATGCTGGTAAAAATACTAACACATCCAACTTCAATCGTTGGACTAATCCAAGATGTCAAAGAAACCAGCCTCGTTTTTTCTCAACTAATTACAGATCAGGTAATTATGAATCAATTAGTGCGAGAAACTCAAGGATATATGGATGGCCTCATAATAAATGTTTTAGAAATTCTCCTTTCAGATCAAATGGAAACTTTCCTCAAAAGAACCTTGGGCAACCAAGGAATTGGATGTCTGCTAATAGGTTTGATCAACCCAAGACCAGAAGGTCTTGGGTCCCCCGCTTCTAATTCATCTCTTTAATTGTGCAGGAACAGTCGAGCATGACTGTAAACAACATGTGGGTTGTAAATAGTGGCTGTTCCCGGTACATGACAGGTAACAAGAAATTGTTACGTGATTGGAAGTCTGTTCAAGGAGGAAGGGTTAGTTTTGCAGGAGAAAGTGGAGGGAGAATTACTGGAATTGGTACCCTTGCTAATGGAAGAATCAAGTTGGAGAAATTTAATTTTGTAGAAGAGTTAAAGCACAATATTTTAAGTGTCTCTCAGATCTGTGACAAAGAATAAACTGTGCATTTTACAAAAGATGAGGCACTCGTGCTTTATCCTGGTTTCAAGATTCCTGAAACCTGGGTTGTGATGAAAGCTCCAAGAGAAAAGAACACATATGTAATGGATATGCGGTCAACCGAGATGGCGACAGAAGAGTCATGTCTACTGTCAAAAGCAACAGAGTCTGAGTCAGAATTGTGGCACCGAAGAATGGGTCATATTCATCTTCGTAAGATGAACTACATTGTCAAGAATGGGCTGGTACTTGGGGTTCCCTAAAAAGAACTTCAACTTTGAAGACCAATGTTTGTCATGCAAGAAAGGAAAGCAACACAAGAAACCACATCATTCCAAGAGGGTTAACTCAATTGTCACCACTTTGGACTTGTTCCACATGGACCTTTTTGGTCCCATAAATATCAAGAGCCTAGGAGGAACGTCATATTGCTTGGTGGTGACTGATGATTACTCGCGTTACTCATGGGTTTATTTTCTGAAGGAAAAAGATGAAATAGTTCAATTGGTAATTAACTTGATTACCAAGGTGGAAAATATTGTAGGGAGAAAGGTAAAGTTCATCAGAAGTGATAACGACATGGAGTTCAAGAACTACCAAATGAAGATGTTTTGTTTGCAGAAAGGGATTGAACATCAGTTTAGCGCACCATATACTCCGCAACAAAATGGAGTAGCTGAAAGGAAGAACAGAACTCTAATCGAAGGCGTCAGGACTATGCTGGCAGACGCTAAACTTCCTGTGGTGTTCTGGGCCGAGGCTGTTGCCACGGCCTGTTATATCCTTAATCGTGTTTTAACTGTTAAAAGATTAAATAAAACATGTTATGAACTTATGCATGGTAGAAAGCCAAATCTGAAAGGTCTTGAACCTTTCGGGTCCCCATGTTCGATATTAAAGACTAACTCAAAATTTGGTGAGAAAGCTGTCGAAGGTATTTTGGTTGGCTACGTTGTTGGGACACCCAACAGAAGAGTCTTTAATTTATCGAACAACAAGGTTGAGGTGGTCTGTAACACTGACATTACTAGTTACAAATCACCAAAGCCTAGTATGGGACCAGCAGAGGCTTTCGACTATGATAAACTATATAAATCTTTAAATATGCCTTACTTAGATTTTGTATACACAGATGAGAGGATGGCCACTCAGATGCTATTCGATGAAGAAGAGGCCATTGTGTATCGTCCACAGTATAATGAAAAACAGTCTACCACGTCAAGTGCGGTGGAAACTCCAGCTGTCTCAAGAGATGATGAATTTTTCAATCCGTTTCACACTCAACACAACTCAGATGAACTCTCTTCGAATCTTGAAGAAGATCTAGAAGTTGGTCCCATTCAACCTACTAGAATCCACAAGAATCATCCATAGGAGAACATCATTGGTAATCCTTCTGATGGTGTGAGAACCAGAAGAAGTGTGGAGGAAAACACATGTGAGTATGAAAGCATTAAAGACACTGGTATTATGAATGAATGCCTGTATGCCTGCTACATCAGTCAGATTGAACCAAAGAACTACCAGATGGCACTAAAAGATAGCTCGTGGGTAGAAGCCATGCAAGAAGAACTGGCTCAGTTTGACAAAATGGAAGTATGGCGTTTAGTTGAGAAGCCGCGAGACGTGAATGCAATCGGTACGAAGTGGGTCTTCAAATGCAAGAGAGATGAGAAAGGGGTAATCATTCGTAACAAGGCAAGATTAGTTGTCAAAGGGTTTAAACCATAAAGAAAGGATTGACTATAATGAAGTGTTTGCTCCTGTGGCAAGATTGGAGGCAATTCGCATGTTCCTGGCCTTTGCTGCACACAAAGAAATGAAAGTGTTTCAGTTGGATGTTAAAAGTGCGTTTCTAAATGGAAAAGTTGATGAAGTGGTATATGTCGAGCAGCCTCTAGGTTTCCCTGACCCAGACTTTCCTGACCATGTGTACAAGCTCAGCAAAGCATTATATGGATTACATCAGGCCCCACGAGCTTGGTACGCAACTCTGTCAGATTACTTGCTGGAGAATGGGTTTGAGAGAGGAAAGATCGACAATACTTTGTTTTGTAAAGAGGAATGGGAGTGATTTTCTTCTCATCCAGGTCTATGTGGACGACATCATCTTTGCTGCCTCAAAAATTTCTATGTGTCAGGAGTTTGAAGTAGTCATGAAGAAAAGGTTTGAGATGAGCGCCATGGGCGAATTAACTTTCTTTTTGGGCTTACAAGTAGATCAGAACAAGGATGGCATGCTCATTCATCAGACTAAATATGTTCACGATGTGCTCAAGCGTTTTAAGATGGATGATTCCACCCCGTTTGACACTCCAATCTGTGTCAACCACAAACTAGGTGCCGGTTCAGAAAGTGATGAAGATGTGGATCCCACTCATTATCGAGCGATCATAGGTTCATTAATGTATTTAACCGCTTCTAGACCTGACATTATGTTTGTAGTTTGTCTTTATTCTTATAACAACTTTCATTATGAAATTTTTGGTTCATTATAACTTTTCACAAGTAAAATTTGCATTATACAATTCAACTCGTTTTAAATTTCCTATGATAGTTTTGCCTTAATTTTTTAAGAAATTCACAACTTTATAGCTTGTAATCGTCTTGAAATCGTCATGCAAAACCTCATAGAAATTCTATTTTTCTTTTAATGACAAATATCATTTATTTCTATTTCTCGGTTCACAATCCCGATCATTTAACGTATCATGATCTTTTCGTTACATGATATTAAATAACGAACATGATAAAAATTTTCATTACACAAATTTTTATTCCCAAAACAACTTTCATCATTCATATTTATACCTCATAACAAATTTCGACATTCAATTCACTTATTTTAATTTCCCCATAAGCAAAATTTTATTGTGATCTTTATTAAAATTTATTTTGCTTCCTCTTGACAAACGTTTTTCTATTTTTACAATAAACTTCAAAATACAAACCTTATTATCTTATATTTCCCATGATATCTTCCACTACTTTATTTTAATCATTTCAAGAACGATTTACGTTACGTGGGTTAGTTTATTTCAAATTTTCTCGTAAACTATTTTACAACTTAAGCCGACCCGACGTATTATAACAACTCTCGTTTTAGTGAAAAACTTTTAGCAAAGAAATTGTTGTGATTAACAAACTTGAAGGATAACCTAGGAAGCTAAGACAGTTCAAGAAAAGATTGAAACTGGGTGTACTAAAGACAAGGATACTTGAAGTATTTCGTTTACGAGGATTAAGCAGGTTTCGAGGACGAAACCTGCTTAAGGAGGGTAGACTTGTAACATCTAACTTTTTGAAACTAATAAATAAAGACAATTATATTATTTGGTTACGAGTATTTAATCGTCGCTAAATAAATAATAAAATAATATAAAGGATGGTGGCCTTTAATAGTGATGGGCTTAAAATAAATCATGGACTAGTGTGCTGATGGGCCTAAGGTCCATGAACTTAAGGAGTATATATACCCCTTAAACCCTAGCCACTTTCCATTTTTACCAACACACACACACACACACACACACACTCAAACACACACACACAAACATACACAAAAACACTCTATCTTCCATTTTGGATCCAAATTTGAGGAAGAACCGAAGCTTGTTGGTGTTCGTGTACCTCTACGAGTAAGATAAACGCCAAGATTTGTTTGTGTTCGTGAAACCGACTTATCTAAGGTACGTTTCATAAAGAAAAACTTGTTCATTTAAGATCGACTCATTTAGTATTCTAGATCTAGCTAAACCGGGCTTTAAAATCGGTAAAGTTGGAACTTTATCATAAACGAGCTAGATCTTGGATAAGTGTAATAACGGAAATGATAATATGTTGAATGGAAATAATATTACAAATAATAGTAATAATATATACATAATATAATAACAATAATAATGTAAGCTGCAACGCAGCTCTGATGATGATGATGATGATGATGACGACGACGACGACGACGAGGACGAGGACGAGGACGAGGATGAGGACGAGGACGAGGATGATGATGATGATGATGATGATGATGATGATAAGAAGTTAGAAATTGCATAGCATCGAGGAACAAAAGAAAGGAAAAAGAAAAAAAAAGAAAAAAATAAAGGAAAGTAAGTTGGAGAAGTGAGCTTATAATTAATATGAAAGAATCTTTAATCATCAAGACCTAATGGTGGAGTGGTGGATGTATTGTTGGGGTGAGCGGAGGGTCGCGGGTTCGAGTCCCGGCCCAATTTTTGCGATTGAGGAAAATGAATTGAACCTAGTTTGATTCGATTAAGACCTGGTTTGATTCGATTAGGCATGGTTCGATTCGATTAGACCTGGTTCAATTCTATTAGACCAGGTTCGATTCGATTAGAAATGGTTCAATTCGATTAGACTTGGTTCGATTTGATTAGGCCTAGTTCGATTCTATTAGACCTGTTTAATCTTATTGGGCCAATTCAATCTGATTGGGCCAAGACTCTATTATAATCTGATGGGTTTGCTCTAGCAAAGCCCATGGAGTGATTAAGCCTATCCCCTAATTAACTCAAGTTAGTCCAACATAGTAAACCGACCTCATCAACTCCGTTAGTCCCGTTAAATTTTTATGGACAAGTTCGTCGATAACGAAAAGATATATATATATATATATATATATATATATATATATATATATAAGGGTTCAAATAAAAAGAAGTTGTTTCCTAGGAATGGTAAGAACAAATAGAATTTTGACATTTGGCATTAAAACCTATGGTGAAAGAATAATTCTAGGAAACTATGTCGGTTATAATTGTGAAAGAGTAATTCTAGGAAACTATGACGGTTTTTGGTAATTTTAAATCTCAACAATTATTGATATGATCCAATGGCTATGATTTATTCTTAGTCTTCCTAGGAAATTACTTATTTTTAGGATAACCCTCCCCTATATATATATATATATTTATATATATATATATATATATATAACAAAGACGAGCATACTTAATAAAAGAAAGAAAAACATACATTCGTTAAACAAGGTAACCCCCATAGATCCGTTTAACTAAACAAGCGAGCCTAGCTTAACAAGCACGTTAGTTAACAAAAATACCAACTTAATTAGTTACATGGTTACTTGACAAATATACATGTTTAACAGTTAGTCGTGCACAACTAAGGAAAGGGATTACCATTAGCTCCGAACGCAACCAGATCTAGGTGAGTTTCTAGCCCCTTTCTCTTTTACGTTTTCGACGCTGTGTGTATACTGTGTGTCGAGTCGATTTTATTAAATTGTTTAAAGCGTGACGTTATATTATTCCATTATAAATAAATATATTGTTTATAAATGCAAGCATGTATGTTACGGTGTGCATGTTTAAAGTGTGTATGCTTCTAGTTATTCATGTGCAAGTATTTGTAAGAAGTGTGTACGTTTGTATTTAATTATTTATGCACGTGTGTACGAAATAAAATGTGTAAGGTGTATGTATACATATATAAATGAATGCGTATAAAATGAAGTAAGTATATGTACGTCTTACACATAGTGGAATGTGAAGAAAAAGCGGGTAAGATCTACGGGCCTACAAGTGATACCTTATAAGTTTGGATGACAAATCCCTCTTACTTCACGTAGGACGTAGACAGTATGTGGCGTGAACATTAGCGAGGATTAAGCCTCTGTATGTTTGGGTGTATGAGCGGGTTAACTAAAGTACTAGTGAGGGAAAGCCTCTACGTGCTTTCGTGAATAAGTTGGGTGATGTAACTGCCAGTGAGGGAAAGCCTCTACGTGCTTTCGTGAATAAGTTGTGTGACGTAAGTGCTAGTGAGGGCAAGCCTCTACGTGCTTTCATGAATAAGTTGTGTGACGTAAGTGCTAGTGTGGGCAAGCCTCTACGTGCTTTCGTGAATAAATTGTGTGACATAAGTGCTAGTGAGGGCAAGCCTCTACGTTCATTCGTGAATAAGTTGTGTGACGTAAGTTCTAGGGAGGGCAAGCCTCTACGTGCTTTCGTGTGTTAGGGCGTAATTATAAGAAAGGGCAAGCCTTTACGTACTTACGATGTAGGTAAGATGTCCAGTTTGTGTGTGTTGTAAAAAGAGTAAATGGTATTATTTATATATGAGTATGTTAAAGATGAATAACAAGTCATGATGTATAAAGTGGAGTCGTAAACTAGAACTCACTCAGCGTAGCGACTTTTAGTATGCAAGAAGGTGAGTAGAATAAAACAGCTGGCTTGAGAGAGAGACATATGGCATGGACCTAAGAGATTGGCATCAGAAGAAGAAAGAGTTATGTTATGTTTTTACGTTTGAACTTGAAAGAAAAATTGTTGATGTACTGAAAGAGTTTTAGATATTTGAAATCAACAGTTGAAGATTTTATTATTCCGCGCAAGTTTTAATTCACTATGATATTTATAACTGTGTTTATGAGTAAATCCAACGCCAATACAGGGCACCAGGATCGAGGCCTTATAAGTTGGTATCAGAACCACTCTTGTGCCGTTCGGGATAGTGGGGCAAATCTCGTCAGATACGGTGAGTTCCGGGGGGTGTCGTGAGGTACATCTTAGGCAAATCCCACATCCTGGATGGGATGGTGGGGCAAACCTCAACGAGGACGATGAGTCCGAATGGAGGGTGTTTGTAACATCCTAGGCAAATCCCACATCGGCCGTGGACAAGAGAGATCCTTGGTTCATAAGTAAGATGTACCTCACGACAGGGTTTGGGCTTAACGGTAGTGGACGAGAGGAGAGCTCCACAGTTAAGAGTGCTCAGGTGGGAGTAGTAGAATGATGGGTGAACTCCTGGGAAGTCTCCACTTGAGCAACCAAAAACAAATCCGTGGGCTCTTCATGAACAAAACAGAAAATATTGGTGGTGCTAGGGGCCAGATGTTACAAGAAATTACCCGTGTCTCATTCACCTTTTTAGCGAAGCATGCTTAAGATGAGATGAGTTCATATTCTTGAAGTTGCTTTTAGTATATTGAAAAAATTAGCTGAAATGGATCTTCGTTGGGTGGTACATTACAATAAAAAAGAATTCAATATTCAGCCCTTATAATACACAAGATTCTAATATTACGTTGTACCTTGAGGTGTTTACTTGACTCTTGTAAATGTAATGTAAAGTGTAATTTCATTAACTATTCACAATTTAATTGCATATTGTATTTCGTTTTATGTTTATCCTTCTTCACGTATAACTTTTAATTGCCTAATTATTATATTATTCGATTTATTTTTTTTTTTGCTTTTTAATTACTAACCCGTGTATACACGGGTTCTAACCTAGTGCAATAGATACATAAACCCCTCATATTCAAAATGTTTTTTTTTCCGAAAAACAGGTATTAAAATTGAAAACCTGGTTGTGTAAGTAATTTTTATTTTATTTTTGTGGCATATCAAAAAATCATTTTCAAACGTAAATATTCTTTGTCTAGATTGTGTTGATAACTTTAGTGTTATTTTATTATATTGACTTTAGACTTTTTCATTCCTTTTCTTTGACCAAGCGCGTAACAACTACCAAGTACCAACTAATCCTCAAAATTATTAACAAACTTACTTGATTGAACATTTTTATATGTTTATATAATCCCACGTTATTAAGCCGTAACTTTTATAAGTCCATATCTACCTATGTAACAAAAGAGTGGATTCTCCATCAGTTTCTACATTACTTTTCACCAAAACTAATTCTTTGTCTATGTGTAATTTTCTATTTTATTGTTTATTTTAATTAGTATAATCCCAAATCTGTTAATTTTCTCTCTTTTTTCTTTCTCAATTGGCTTGAACCCTAACAATTTCATAACGCAGGTGGCCGCTGATCTTTAACCATGCATTCGTCATCAACAAATCAGGTATTAATCATCTACATATTCAATTGTCTTCAACATTAGAAGTACAATAATAATCCGAACTTCGGTTTACAAATTCGGTTTTACACCATCGTCTTCTATTTTCGAGGTATCATCGTCAACAATATTTTGTCTTCTTATACATTTAAATCATCAAAACTAAAGTAATTTGTTTTCAAGCTTTTAAATCAATACACTCATCTAATGCTCCACTACAATTAGGGTTAATTAATTTTAGCCCTTTTTTAATTGGTTGTATTTCTATTTTTAAATAATTGTGTTTTTACATCGATTTTGTTTAGCATGGATTGAATACAGGACGTCAAAAAGGGATTTTCAAGTTTGATTTTAGTTTTTTTTTTATTTTTCATTTTATTGTTGATTCGAATTGGAACTTTAAAACATAATAATTTTTTAATGATTAGCAGTACATAGTGTTCGTCGTATTGTTTGACATGAGATTTGTTGAAATTTTGTTAACATTATTATTTTCTTTTTCAAAATTTAATTAGGGCTTGTGAAAACTTTTGTTAATAATACCTTATTTTTGTTTTCATATTGGATCTTTTTATTTTTTGGTATAAAGATGGAAATTTGTATCTTCTATGATAATGCCCCCTATTGGCTTGGTTTTATCATGGTTTCGACCTATATTTTTGTCGTCGACATGAGAGCTAAGGTAATCGACTTATTGTTCAACGTTTACAGTCAATGGGTTGTATTTTGGAGTGATCGTCTTTTATTTTGGATATTATCATGATAATTTATTTTTCATTTCGTTTTCAGCCTCGCTATCATTTATGAGTATTGTTGAATGTTATCATGATAATTTATTTTTCATTTCGTTTTCGGCCTCGCCATCATTTATGAGTATTGTTGAATCTATTGATTTCAGTGAAATTGATTAGATTTGATGTATTAAGTGTTTCTCAATTACATTATAACGGTAATTTTGTTTATTTTATTAAACACCCTTCAAATCTCGTATTTAAAATCTTGTGAGGCTTTTAACAACGATGTTTTTTTTATTCCCCGTCATGTTCCATGTTGTTAGGCATAATGTTTTATTATGTATGTATTTGTTTGTGTTAGAATCTATTATCATATTTCTTCAACTGTATGTATTGTGATGTTAATTGAAGTTTTTATTTTAATGGCTACC
Source organism: Bidens hawaiensis (assembly GCF_021521415.1). Taxonomy (NCBI): domain Eukaryota; kingdom Viridiplantae; phylum Streptophyta; class Magnoliopsida; order Asterales; family Asteraceae; genus Bidens; species Bidens hawaiensis. The sequence goes on from NW_027491791.1 coordinate 28,915, forward strand.
TGATGTTGATTATGCAACTCATATACACGTGCTGGATGGAAGGGCTAAAGGGAGGTTAGCTAGCAACAATTTATAATATTTTTTAATATTAATTTTATATTAGTCAGTTTCAAATGCGTTGACCTTTTGTTTCTTCGTTGACTTTAGCTTGTCGTGCACAAAGAAAAAATAAACCTGGATTTTTCTAAGAAAAAATCAATATAGTGGGAAGTATTATAATTAACATAGTCTTTATGCTTCAATTTGAAGCTTATGAATCACTTATGTATGATATGGTTGTATATTAATTATTTACCAAATGTTTTTTTTCTTCCAGCTATGATGTATATCCGTGTTAGATAAGCAACTTTAATTTCTTAAGAGATGAAAATTTTGTTTACAATGCAATTTTGGATGGGAAAAGGGTTGGTGCTAAAAACATTAGTTTTATTGACATTTAATGATAACTAAGTTTCGGGGTTTCATATTTGTGGATTTGGTTCATACCTGTTTTCTCTTATTCTTTGTTGCGTTTGGTAAATAGACTCCTCATGAACATGATTGAGATTCTTGCTTTTAGAAACAAGCCTCCTAGACTTATTAGATGAGGATTTGTATATTCTTTGTGAATTTCATGGAAAGTGTGTACATAATGCAAACGAATTTTTTCAAAAGCAGCTTCAAATTATGGAACAGAAATTGAATCAAACTCAGTGGCTTTTATCAAGCGAATAACATTCTACTAGTCAAATACACATCACACGTATAGTTGTTTCAATAACAAACTACTGCAGCCTCAGTTGTTTTTCCACTATGTAGGTACAAATGGAACTTTACATTTACTTGTCTTTATGCTTATTGCATTAAGAATTATTATTATTCTCTTCTTTGTTATATGGCACTGCAGGCATGATAGGGAAAAATTGAGAAGCATTTTGCCTATTCATTTAAATAGGTACGAGGAGTTGACCTTTTTTCCCTACTTGTATTTAACAAACATTATATTTGTATCTTTTCAAGATAATAGAAATAACATATACATTTTTATATTTTCTTAAAGTCATGACGATAAATAAAAGACAAAAACAATTGTGAACGCCTAACTCGATCTCGGATCTAAGATTACGTAACCGATTATACAGATCTAGTTCATGATGCTATTGATTATATGTTATATGTTAGTATTGGTATTAGTTGTATGTATGTGTGTGTATAATATTAAGATTGAATACGTTAACGAAGCTTGAGAGTAGACCTGGGCAGAGATTCGATAATGTAATTCTCAAAACTTAAATAATCTGTGAACAGTGTTCATATATAAATAGAAGATGGACCTAGTTCGTTAACATCCCCTAATGAACTAGAGTCCACTTCGTTACATACATTAAACAAAATAATACTTAATGAACCACCCCTTGATTCGTTAAATATTCTTAACGAATCAGGAGGATAATTAACTTAGATCTAGTTCGCTAAACATCCTTAGCGAACTAGACTATAACCTTAACGAACTAACATAATACTATAATAATTTATTACATAAATAAAACGACAATTACATTAACGGTAAATACAAAGACTCAAGACGCAAAACCGTGTACTAACAGACACCTCCTCGTCTTGAGCTCTTTGTCTTTGATCTTCACTTGAAACTCTTGGACTTCCAATCCCTGCAACTATGAATCTCGTTCTCATAACAGACACGCACAACGCGTTGGAATTGCATAGCCAGTTCATAGTCTTCATTGCGTTCAAACAAAATCTTGTTCTTGTGCAGCACGTCATTGTCAGTTTCGGTTAAATTCACCAACCACATAGGGTCAATGATCTTTATCAGCTCAGTCTTCAACCCTTTTCCCAACACAATGACGGCCTCGTCGGTTCGATTATCGTAATACCAACGGTTGAAGGATAAAGCCATGTGCTGGTTCAAGGTCTTCACAGGAACCTGCTTCATGGTCCTTGGAGGTTTTACTTTAAGGATCAACTTCCTCCAGCCAGTCCTTGGGTCAATCTCCTCAATACGTTTACGAGTGGGGACTTATGGCTTGTGAAATTTGAACCCAGAATTGACCTCGAATAGCAATTGTGATGAAACCAATCAGCTATCCGGTCGTTACCTCGATTGATAAATGGACGACACGCGAGGGTACGAGCATCCCAACGCGGTAAAGTAAGAACGTCCATAATCTTCTCGTAGTATTGAACCCCCTGTTCCCATTTCATTATACATATCTTAAGATCAGAATCAAACAACCAAGAAATGATATCACCTTGAACTTTGGACACATTCTTGAATGAAGTCACTTGATTGGCTTTGGCACGAGCGGCAGCTTCATCCTTTCGTTCTTGATCAACATATCGGTACGCATCAATAATCTTATGGGTTCTCTTGCTTCGATACCCGAACCATCTTGCAATATCATCATCAGTTGGGTTCTCAATTGAGTTGAATCTCGTGTCAACCACCTTCTTACCCTTGGACGTCTTTTCCAAATCATCCTCAGCTGCTTTAAACATCTGCTCATTAATTACAGGAGCACCTTGATCAATATTTGTGTGTTGAAACAAGTGAGGATATTCCTCAGCTGTGACGTCTTCAACCTCAACTTCCTCGTCTTCATATATGTAATCTGTGTTCATCTCAACAGTTGGATCATTTAAGATCTCTTCATCGTTTAATATCTCAACATCTGGTTCAGTTTCTAACACGGTCAACTGTTCGTCATTCAGACCAAGAAGTTATGAGATCTGCTCTCATGTTAAGGCTCGCTCAACAAACTGACCAACCTCAATCTCATTCCTGTTCACTATACTCCTAACCATTCCCGATCCATCCACAAATATGACTGTATCAGCTTCTATCATCTCGATAGGTTTGGCAGCTGTACAGTCTTGATGAATAATAATATGCTTATCTGAATCACCACCACCACTAGTACCTGCACCTGTAGATGATTCGTGAGTTTGTTTCGTCTCACCACTAGCACCAGACTCATCAGGATCTTCATCATCATTCTTGAGTCGTTTTAGTGCATCATCCTTACAAGTTAATTGTAGGATAAGTTCCTCATACTCTTTTAATTTCACCCCCTGAGACGTAACAATCTCACGTAGGGCTTTCGTTTCTTTCTGGCAGAAAGAGACATATCTCATCAGTTTCTTTTGTTTCTCCATGAGGCGTTCCTGATTCAGACGATCAGCAGACATCTGATTTTCATACAAGTGAAGAAGGTTCAAAAGCATGTCTGTCTGACTGAGTGGTGGCATGTTGTACAGAGATGGATGAACTGGCTGGATTGGTCCCTGAGGCCTTGTAATTCTCATAAAGAGACATCACTAGGTGGAGAGGGCCTCATGGACGGTGTTGGAGGAACATTGGAGGGTGTAGCAGAAGGCAATGGTATTTCAGCTAACGCCATTTGTGGAATCATACCAAGCCTATCATGAGGAACCATCGTCGTTGTCAAGGTAAGCGCCGGAGTGCTAGTAGTAAGCGGAACTGCCGGGCGTTGAGATATGGTTGTACGAGGCGGTGGAACAGCAATAATTACACCAGCACCTGCAGATACACGTCTCTTTGCTGGAATTTCAGATGCCCGTGCTTTACCCTTTCGTTTCCGTTCTTGTTGAGCTGCTATTGTGGCAGCTAACGTGGCTTCTACTGCAGCTTGTTGTTCTCGAAGAGCTGCATCACCATCACCACCATGTCCACCATCTCCACCTTCATAACCATCATCATCTCCATCGTTCCCACCTTCTCCTCCCTCACGCTCGGAATTTGAGTCATCATGGATCCAGCGTTCCTCGAGAGGACATACATAATCAGGGTTAATAATATGACCAATCATACGTTTGTCCCGTGGCCTCCCCTTACGGTATATCGTCATTCTACGCACGGTATCGACCTTCATGTGTTCTAAGGCGAGAACATCATCCACTAATGTCTGATCAATTACCAAGTTGGGAATCAAATCTTGAATAATTAGTTGGAGAAATCTTGGATACATGAGGAATTTCTTCTTTTGAACCGTTCGCTGAACTTGCTCCTTGAAATGATAGAAGACCATTTCTGAGAAGTTGAATGGTTTATTGAGAACAAGGGCCACAAATGCTGATTGCAAACTGATTCTGCATTCCTCAAAACCTCCACGACGACCACCCAAACAATGAATCAAAACATGTAGAAGATACTTGTAGGGTGGGCACAATCCATTCTTGTTAAAAATAGAATCCTCAATATCTCCACCATAACGTACACGTCTAAACAACCCCTTGATTAATTTCTTATCAAACTCACTTGGGTTATCATCATCGTCCCCAAACCGAAGTACACGTATGATCACTTCAACATCCACAGTTATGGGAGTTTGATTGATTGTGGCTCGAATGTGATTCTCGGTGTCAACAAACTCAGCAGTATTCCAGAACTGTCTAATAATGCTCAGATAAATAGTGGGTCGAGCAGTTATAGCATTGTGTATCACCGAACGTCGTAAAAATGCCAATACATCCCCAAACATAGCTACGCTAGCAACATCTGGATCAACATAAGCACATATGTTATGCTTCTTGTCATATGGTAGCAACTGTACTTTAGCTTGTTCTTGAGATTGTTCTTGTTCTTGGGGAGCAGCGGGTGGGTCTTGATCCATTTGATCAGCCATTGTACAGAATAAATATAGACAAATATAAGTAATGTGAAAGTTTAATATACTTTAATCACTTATAAATATCTATCAATAGACGGTGTATTGAATTTTAGATGTCGTGTGTAATCGATGTATCGACGCGTTTAGACCTTTGGAATATTTTATTAATTTACATTACTTAGTTAAATTAATTAAATAATCAATTTTGAAATGTCATTCGTTATCAAAGCAGTCTGATTCGTTACAAAAGTATAACGAATCAACTGATTCGCTATCAAGTAAATAATTTAACGAATAAGAACAAGCGAATTAACTATTAAAGAATAACGAACTGACTTCTGGTTCGTTACAAATTGACGAATCCATATCTGATTCGTTAAGTGAATGATTCGCTGAGCTTAATTCGTATGAATCCTTAACGAATTGGACACGAAGGAGTTCCAATTTGCTAGGTTTAACGAATGGTCAAAATTTGACTTAATCTTTGACTCTCATGGTCAAAGTCAAAATTAACAAATCGAAGATCAATTACTCCATAATTTACGATGAGTAGCCAAACAAGCGACTTAACAAGTCTCAGAAACTCATTGCGAAGCAACCAACAATGTTTATGAGGTTTTATACCAACAAATAAGTTAAGATATTGAGGGTGTGTACAGTGTATAAACACCCGGAACAACAATCAAATTATAAACCCGACATTCCATAATCAAATTCTGATTAAGGATCACCAAGGGTGTCAGAACTCTATTCCGATCAAAATGATATCAAATTTAAGTGTATTAATCCAAGTAATCAAGGTTTCAAAAACCTTAAAAACCCTGATATCAAAAGCACCTAATTACCCCATTAAAACTGTATCATTTTTGACGAAAATCACAAAGAAATGATCATCTATACCTTACGAAAACAAAGGTATACTCAAAAGTCCGAATTTCGAAGGTCGAAAAATTTGGAAAAATTTTAACAGTGTAACTTTAGGTGTAAGGAAGATAAGTGAATAGTGAAGGACGGTTCGTTGCACGCCGTCCTTTATACACTGTCCTTACACACTTCCCAATGTACAAATCAAACTAATTCGTTTGAAATTTGAAATAACGAATCAGCTGATTCGTTATTCAAACTGAACACGTGGTATAACGAATTAGGTTTGATTTGTGTCTTGATTCGTTAAATGTGCATAACGAACTAGGTGTGTTTCGTTACAGAGAGCGGAAGCGAATTAGGGAACGAACTAGGATGTTGTTCGTTAAAACAACCTAATTCGTTATCCATAAATAACGAATTATGCTTAATTTAATTTTAACTTTAATTAAAATAAATAAATCAAATAAATAAATAAATAAATAAATTAAATAATTAAATATTATTCAATTAACTTAAAAAAATTACCGAGGACCGTTATCTCGATAATCAAATACTTTACTCGTTTCACGTTTTTGAAACATAATTTAAAGAATTTGAATAATATGTAAAATAAAAGATAAAGTATTTTTGGTATTTTGTAAAAATTAAAGAATGTATATACAAAAATATCCGAACTAAGAAATAGACAATCTTTTTGTGTTTTTCTATGATTTTCAAAAGCAATACATATTTTTGTGTTTTTGTTGAGTTTGAGCAGAGAATCATATTGACCAAAATGCCCTTCCATCACAGTTTTATATTTCAGCGATATTATGACTGGCGTTAGGTCGGTTATTGATATTATTGTCCACTTAAATCTTATAACAAACAATCGAGCATTTTGGTGATATGATTTAAGGTTCAATTAGCGCACAGAATATCAGAAACTATCGGCCCCTAATCTTGGTTCAAGCTTAATTTGATTTTTGCCAAATCACCCCAACTTGACTTAAACCATTATAGTGTTGATCAAAATTTTGAAGATTTAAGAATATTTGAGCAATGCATCAAGTTTCCTTTACTGTGAGTGAGTATGCACGAGTCCATCTGTCGGCTTACATACATTGTATCCCCTGGGGTCCGTTTCTTATTGGTATTGAGACGCAAGCAAGGGATGAACAATTGTATGACTAACAACGGATT
>NW_027491792.1:600000-750226 GCF_021521415.1 Bidens hawaiensis
CAAAGGCGTTCTACTGCCTTTGAGATTAGTTCAGATGAAGAAGAAGAGACAGAACACCGTGAGACAGATACTGCTCCGACTGCTGAGCAGTTAACTGATTTTGAAGCTGCCAAAGAATTATTACAATCAACTGCTCTTAAGCCTCTTCAAGCATTTTATGTAAATGAAGAAGATGATGTTCTCGAGGAACCAACCAATGATCTCATTCCAGGAAAACGCTGAAAGAAAGATCCTAGATTGGACGTGTTGGTTCATGAAACTGAAACAACAACCAAAACACCAACAACAACCGCAATCACTAGCTTACAACAACCTGAGTCACATGCTCTAGAGACTCAAGTTGAACCAAGTTGATCCACTACAGAGCCATTGATTCAAGATCAGGTGTTAGATGGCATTGCTCGTGATTATGATTTTGAGTCAAATATTCAACACACCGATGAGGCTGATATACCGTTCATTGATGCTCCCTCTGGCTCATCAGGCCTAACAAATCAAGGTCAATCAAGTTCTGGTGTTCCTGATAAGATTGCCCAGATTCTTGCCATGCAGGAAAAATTTCTACAGAACAAAGGCAAGGGTATTGTGCTTGAAGATGCTCCAGTTGATGTACAAGCTCTTCAACGCGAGTCTTTGTGCTCGAACAAGACTCTGTCGTTAAAGATGTACGCATTCAATAATTGGAAGCCAGTAACACTGATAAAGACTCCAAGATTAAAGAGCTTCAATCCAACATAGGAGAATTAACTGTTGTTTATCTATACCTCCAACGGAAACTCGTTCAGAAGTTTGGAGATGAATTCAAGAGTAGTAGTGATGTAACTTCAAAGATGCCCAAAGATGATCAAGGTGGTAGTTCTACTGTTTGTCAAGTTGAAAACATAGATGAATCTGAGACGCTAAAGCTGTACATGGTTGCACCTCCATTCACCAAAGAAAAGTCTGATAGAGTTCAGAGGAAACTACTGGTGATGAAAAATTCCAATCAAAATGTTGAATCACCCGATCACCCAGACAGGTTCGTTGTTACTTTTCAAAAGGGTTTTTCAGATAAATATGGTGATCGTTCGGAATTTGTTCCATGGGGCTTCGATGTTGAAAAGAACATGTGGTGGGTTAAGAGGAAGTCCAAGACCACTAAGTATTATAAGAAGATGAAAGACTTTGGTTCTTGGACGAAAGTGGATCTCAGTGATTTAATAAACTCTCCATTCCATAACCCAACTAATGATAAACGCGGTAGGGACCTCTGGAACTTTCTGAGAAATCAAGTTGATCGAGGCTTTCCGGCAATGCCAACTGCTGAGTCATTCTTGAAGAAAGCAAAGGGGGTCGTGGATCCAAAGACAGGAAAGACAATGGTCAATGTTATGTGGCTTGCTACAAAGAAAGCTACTCACATTCCTGTACCTGATGCGATTCCATATGGCACATTGGACAACATGAGGTTCTGGATGTATGATAGTGTAACTGCCACTGTTGTTGTCAAATTACAGAAGGGCAAAGGGCAATACAGATTTTTTGATCCAAGGAATCTGCTAAAGTTTGGGAAGAAGGATATCAAGATACTTAGCACGTTCCAGATAATAGCTTATCCAATTTTTTAAACGGTTGCCAAAGAATACACAACTATGATAGCCTCTATTATCAGGTGCAGATTTTGGGCATGTGCTTTGAAAGACGCTGACAATGATTATATGGAGCATGATTGAAGGCCAAGCTACAAACCAAGGGGGGATTTTTGGGACTAGTTATTTTGGTTTGTACTTTGTTTAGTTATTATGTCTTGGGCTGCGTATGTATACAGAGATCCCTTTCAATCTCGATGGGCTTTGGGCTATGTTGGGCTACTAGGTTGTGATACCTGTGTATAGAGCATATTGTATGGTTGTTCGTTTACTTGTTTGGTTGCCGTCTAAGTGCTTTACTAGACGTGTTTTTGTAATCACCGTGCTTAAGCACCCGACGTATAATAATACGTGTGTTTTGAAGCAAGTATTGTGTGTTACGTGTTTGTGTTCCTTTGTGTTCTTGAATCATCTAGTGTTAGAATTCCGCACCAACACCTAGATCGTTGATATCATAATTGTCGTGATCCAGATTCAGGACAAACAGTCCCCGAAACCTAACTATTACTTAAACAATCATGGGTCAAACTTGCGCATCTCATCTTCAACTTCCCACGTGGCATCCGATCCTTTATGATGCTTCCATATCACCTTCACCGAAGGGATAACTTTGTGATGGAGTTGCTTTTCCTTGCGGTCAACAATCTCTACAGGCTGTTCGATATAGTTTAACTGTTCATCAACCTCAATGTCTACTAATGGCACATGTGACGTGTCATCAGCTAGGTATTTTCTCAAATGAGAAACATGAAAGGTAGGATGAATTCATTCTAGCTCATCAGTTAAATCTAAATTATAAGCTACTTCACCCACACGATCTACAATCTTAAACGGTCCAATGTACCTTGGGCTTAACTTTCCTCTCATCCTGAAATGAATAATTCTCTTCCAAGGCGAGATCTTGAGCATCACATTGTCACCAACGTTAAACTCGATCGGTCTTCGCCGCTTATCAGCATATGACTTATGTCGGTCCTGAGCAGCTTTCGTTCTTGCCTTCATCTGATCGAACATTGTTGAGGTTTCTTGCACAACTTCCAATCTTCTTCTGACCAATCTCTTCCCAACATAACGGGGTCCTACAACGTATACCATACAACATCTCAAACGGCGGCATACTAATACTCGAATGGTAGATTTTGTTATAGGAAAACTCTGCCAGATACAGATGATCATCCCAACTTCCTCCAAAGTATAAAGCACAAGCACGTAGCATATCCTCAAGGATTTGAATAGTCCTTTCAGACTGTCCATCTGTTTGAGGATGATACGCTGTACTGATGTTCAATCGTGTTCTCATAGCTTCATGGAACTTCTTCCAGAATCTTGAGGTAAAGCGAGTATCTCTATCAGGCACAATCGATAATGGCACTCCATGTTTAGCCACAACCTCTTTTATGAACACATTTGCTAATGTTTCTGATGTGATAACCTCTCGTATAGTAGAAAGTGAGAACTTTTTCTTTAAATGGTCCACTATCACCCAAATGGTATCATTATGTTTAGCTGTACGGGGTAGCTTAGTTATGAAATCCATGGTGATCTTTTCCCATTTCCATTATGGTATTTCTAATGGTTGCATCTTCCCATAGGGTTTCTGGTGTTCAGCTTTGACTTGCAAACAAGTTAAGCACTTACTAGTATAATCCACTACATCAGTCTTCATATCCGGCCACCAGTAGTCTCTCTTAAGATCTTGATGCATCTTGGTGGATCCTGGATGGATCGAGTATCTTGACACCATGACTGTTTTCAACCTCTAAGATCTCCATGGCACGGAATCCGCATGTGTTCAAATCTAGTCTTCACACCATGACTGTTTTCCATAAGCTCGTCTTGTTGTCCAAAGATTCTTTCCTTTTTTACTAGCCCTTCATTTGTAAGCACTTTATACTGTACTTTGATAATTTCTCTGAAAAGAGCTGAGTTAATGATCAACTTATAAGACTTTACTATTGCAATGACTTCTTCATTCTAACGGCTTAGCGCGTCAGCAACCACATTAGCTTTACTAGGATAGTATTTGATATCACAGTCGTAGTCCTTTATCAACTCTAACTATCTTCTCTATCTCATGTTCAACTCTTTCTGCTAGAAAAAGTATTTTAAACTCTTATGATCCGTATATATGGTACACTTAGTACCATACAGATGATGTCTCCATATCTTGAGAGCATGCACTATTGCTGCTAGCTCCAAATCATGCGTCGGGTAGGTACTCTTGATGTGCAAAAATATATATATAAAAATAAAACACAAGTCGCAACTAAGCTTTAAAAACCAAACAATCTATCCTAGTTCACACAAACGGCAAGTGTACCGGTCGCGTATAGCACAGATGAGGAAAGTCCGGATATCGAACTCGAAGACACGTGAAAACGTTTATAATCACTTAACTCTAACCAAGACTCACCAAAATATTTAATTGATTTTTTTAGATTTGATTTAACTACTTAACTTAACTAAATGAAAACTTTTGACAAAACTTCAGAAACTTTGACTGCAGTGATAAAAACATCTACCTAGGTAAGAATCATATTGAAGGAGATGACAAGACGATGGATTGAAAACTCTGACGACACAGGTTCTAAAGGATGACACAACTAAGGTTCGCTCAAGAAGGTCAGATCACCTCTCGGTCTCACTAACAAACTCTAACTTATCTTAGTTGATTTTAAGAACAAACCGGGAAAACAAATTATTAACGTGTTCTAATGCCGACTCACCTCTCGGTCTCACCGACACACTAGCCAAATGGAAACGAATACTACGCAACCAAGGATAGAGGAACAATTCAACTTAACTTAAACAAGACCAACTAATCGCTCAAACACCCAAACCCGACAAGAACAAAACCCGCTCTCGCGCGATCTTAATTCTAACAAGTAAAAGTAATGAGACGAGTTTACTTCATATCACCTCTCGGTCTCTAAGAAGGTGTTTTATAACTGATTTTATCTAATTAATTTACCCACTTATCCCTACGGTTGTACTTCCCGCAAATAAACCCTAAACACAAAATAAAGAGCCTTAAACATGCAACAACTAATCAAAACCGATTCAATTAATTAAAGCATGAGGTTATTAGGTATAATCAAACAAAACACAGCCACTAAACACAATCTAATTTACTGTTAAATCAAACTTTACATTAACAATTTAAGCCATGATCATTAACAATCCATATTACTAGTCAAAACCTAACAATATTCATCAAACCTAGGTAGAACAAACATGATTAGCTACTCATTAAGTTTGGACAGCCATTAACATTTAAGTAAAACATCATAAACATCAACATAAACATAATCAAACTCATTCAAGAACCAATAATAACTAAATCAAAGTCTAACAATCAATTACTTGCAAAACAATCCAAAGAAAAAGATCAATTCAACTAGTTAGGGTTCTTGAACAAAAAACAAAGTTTATGAATGATTACTTAGGGTTTTATGGCTGAGATTATGAATGTATTTGATGCCTAGTAGCTGCACAAGACTCTCCTTGGTGTTCTTCTTCCTCTACAGCCGTCACAACAGCCACCACAGCCGCCACAATCTTCTTTTTTTCTCTTCATTTGCTGCTGCCGATCGCAACTATGTAGGAGTTAGGGTTTTTTTTATTTTCCGGATTTAGGGCTCAATAATGGCTGAAAACTAAGTTAATTAACTTAATATAATATCATGTAAGGCTTCTAACTTGTGGGCTTGGGTCGGGCCTTGAGTTGTAGCTTTGAAACTTGACCAAAAAGGCCCCTAAAGTCTTCCAACTTAACTCTTTTTTCACCATCTTTCATAAACCTACAATTAACATTTAAACTTTGTAAATTATTGCACTTAACCCCCAATACTTTCATAAAATAAACAATTAAGCATAAAAACAATGATAAAATCATAAGGAAAGTAAGTATGTTTTACAACACATCAAACATCCCCACACCAAAGACTTTTTCGTCCCTGAAAAAGATTTGACTGCAGTTGGATCAGAATCGGAAAATCATAGTCAAATCAAACATATAGGTTAGATTTTAAAACTCAGAAAAACGCAAAAACCGCGATCATCGATATTGTTGTCCACCTAAACCCATGCCTTAATCTTTACCGGGACAAATAAGACCCGACAATAATATTACTTAGTGGTTTACACAATTAAGTCCCGCTTATTCTCAGCTTTTACCGGACCAGATGTAACGATTCCGACGAAACCAGGTATACTCTAACCGGTAGACAATAGTTACGTTATATTTAATATCGGGTACATGAATTACCATAGTAATTATACGAGAATACATGGTTCACTGTATTGATTGTACGTGAATATATAATTCATCGTATTGAACATGCGATTAATCGATCGATAATTATTGAAACCCGAAAGAATCGAGGGTTCAATTATAGACGATATCTATAATATTTAGTGATTTTACGAAGCATTAATGCTCCGGGACAAGTAAAGTACGGCACAGAAAAAGAATTTCGATTTAATGGTACGTCGGTACATTAAATGAAGCCTTCAATACCAAACCAACCAAGAGACGATCGATCAAGCCGAAAAAGATGCGCAATTATTAATAATATGACGTTTTAAGTTAATAAATGTCATGGTTTATGTTTTTAAAGTTTTTAAATCGGTTTTATATAAATTTCATTTTTTAAGCCGAAAACGACCGTTTTAACCTCGTTTTAAGCCGAATTAGACATTTAACCGAAAAACGAACTGAACCAGATTATCCAAAACATTATCTGGATTTCGAGAATCCAAACATGTGGCTAGAAATGGAGAGGTGGGTCCCACCCCACCCCCCTTGAGTTCCGATCGGCCTAAAAGGGGTTTACCCCATTCATTCTCATTTTTTTTAAACAACCAATTCAACAATCTCTATCTTCTCTCCACATTTCCATCTAAAAACCCGAGATTTTAGCAAGAAAACCGAGGTAAAAAGTCGAGTTATTTACGTTTCCAACTTCGTTTCTTGAGTTTATTTGCAAGAAAATGAGGTTTCAAAGATGAAAACCGATTCTTGCATGATCAAGTGATGTATACGGGTTATACAAGGGATCTTGGTCCAAGAAAGGAGTTCAACGAACCAAAAACGAATTGTTACGGTTCAAACTTTAGTTTTGAAACAATAACCGAAACTATAGTGTAAGAGGCTTGATCGTGAGTGTAACTTGCTTGGTATTGTGGTATGTTGGTTGTAGGTTCTGTATTTAGTGGTAGATAAGGCGGAAGACGAGTGTGTATCTTGTAGTGGCGGAAAACAAAAGGTATATTCGGTTATGAGTTTTTGGACAGATTGTTGACGGTTTAGAGTTAGGTCATGAAATTTTACAGAGATGTTAAATACATGAAAATATGAGTTCTGTGAATTTTTGGTAAATTTTGGACAAAGGATGAATATTTGGTGAATTTAATGCTCGGTTTTGGCTAAAAATGGTGAAAAATAGTTAAATATCATGAAAATTCTGGAAAATTGTAGATAAGCTTTTTATAACATGTAAAAGTCACACACAAAATTTTAGGTCAGTTGGAGAAGTCTAAGTAGGCTTTTCGGTTAAACGAGTTCTAGGGTTTTCTAGCTCGGTTTTAGTGAAAATGGCATGTAAAAAAAGAGATTTTGGTTCTGTAAAAATTACAGGGGATTATGTGGATGGCAGGGGACATCCAGGAAAAATTTGGGATTTTTATAAGGTCGTTTGGTATTTACGACATATTTAGTGTTTAAATGGTGTTTAAAAATAGATAAATAAATTTTAAACATAAAAATTAATTCTGGAAATATTTTTATAAAATTCCCCACTGTCAAAAAGTGATTTTTGCAAAATTTCAAGATCCGAGGTTAAACGGATAATTATTTGGGCAAAGACAAACTTTTAAGGTTTAAAACGCGTAAACCGGTAAAGTTCGCCTAAACGAGCTGACCGGCGTATAAAAACCCTAAAAATGAACTATTTTCATATAACTGAGTTAAACAAGTAAAAATAAATCATCCGAAAATAATTCGGATGATTTGGGTAATTTTATCCGATAAAACAGTTTCCGGTGCACCAAAGACGGAAACGGGTCCCGCGGCCAATCGGGGCGTCTAAACCGAGTTCTAATTTCACAACTTTAATTAAATTATCAGTCAACAACTATTTTCGGGTCGTGTGTGACCAAACTCATTTTGAAACGTAAAATCGGATATCCGTGCTAGGCACGCAAAACGAGGAAAACAAACTAGTAGTAATTTTGACTATTTAACTCTAAACGATATCACAATCTGAGTCCGGAGAAGTGTTTCTGGGTTAACATTGCCCCCGGAACGGGTACAGTACTGGGTTAACAGTGTCCCCAGATGTACCGGTTAACACGGTTAAAGTTATATTAATAATGAGTGTATAGTAACGATCGTAGGGATCATATTACAGATTGGACGTGTTAACTGATAATGATTGTTGTTACCTGCTTGCATGTGCTAAGGTGAGTTTCACGAGCCCCTTTTTCTGAATTGTTTTTAAATATTTTCCCGGGGCGGAAAGCATGTTACTATTGAAATGTTTAAGTACATACTGAACGCATGGATTTGCGTGTATTTATAAATATTTGATTGTACGGGAATCGTACGGAATGGGTACAGTACTGGGTTAACAGTGTCCCCAGATGTCCCTAGAAGTGTTTCTGGGTTAACATTGCCCCCGGAATGGGTACAGTACTGGGTTAACAGTGTCCCCAGATGTCCCTAGAAGTGTTTATGGGTTAACATTGCCCCCGGAATGGGTACAGTACTGGGTTAACAGTGTCCCCAGATGTCCCTAGAAGTGTTTCTGGGTTAACATTGCCCCCGGAATGGGTACTGTACTGGGTTAACAGTGTCCCCAGATGTCCTTAGAAGTGTTTCTGGGTTAACATTGCCCCCGGAACGGGTACAGTACTGGGTTAACAGAGGTTTCACTTGTGGGCTCAGCATAATTACATCGATAATATTATATTTTGATATGGATTTATCATGGTTTACTCAAATTGTGAAACTCACCAACTATTCGTAGTTGACCCGTTTTCTCACATGCTTTTCAGGTACAATTAAGATGAAGTGATTGCTTACGTGCTAAGTGCTTGATGTGTGTAAGATTTGCGTGCAGGATGTTAAGATACGTTAGATTAAATAGAATTATGTATCGTATTGTATGATGTGTGTATCACCTAGACGGTAATGAAATATGAGATAATGTAATTTGAAGTATATTAATGTATTAAGTTTTCTTTATAAACAATGTGGTTGATATCAGAGGTGTCTGTTGCATCCCGTTTACGTTTCCGCTGCGGTTACGGGGTGTTACAGAACTTGGTATCAGAGCCATTGGTTATAAAGAATTAGGATGTCTTTAAAAGATACCTAAAATATAACCAGTAGCTCAACTATTGTAGGATCTGAATATCAACTAATAATATATAGTGACGGGATCTGGATGAACTTGGATGGACAAGTGAGTTATTATGGTCCGGAACATAATAACAGACTTGTCCGCACGAGGGAATTCAGGGGAAGTCACTGGGTACATTAATATGTAAAAATGGCAACATATGTGTAAAGTATATAATATTATTCATACGTGCTAATGTGTATATATATATGTACATATCTCGTGGGTACATGTATTGAGAAATAGGACCCGGATAAGGAACCGGGGGATGAAATAATAAAAGTACCGAGGATGCTGAAATTTCTAGAGCATCGGTTGATGATAAGTCTGACTTATCGGGCCATAGTTATGATAGTACCAAATTAGATCTCCCGTTTGACATTAACCAGAAATATCTAGTAACCGTCACTCCCAACTGAAATTAATAAATCCCTTACCCTACCAATACCGGTACCGTATATCTTAATAACCCCCTATGTTCACCCGAACCGCCGACCCTCACGTACGGACGGATCTGTACCTGAACCCATTCCTATTCCATTAAGGTAAATAAATAAATAAATAGGTAAGTAAAATAAAATAAAATAATAATAATAATAATAATAAATTTGATAACAAATGAGCAGATAAAAATAATATATATAGAAATATATATGCGTATTTCTCACTCTCAAACATATAAGACATACCACCTCCAGATCAAGAATTACCGATTTTAGCGAACCTAGAACGCCTGAGGACATTGACTGAGCAAGTGATAGAGTTTCCATGATAGTAATTGATAATATTTGAAGGCAACATGGGTTGCGCGATTACCTTGAACCTTGCAACTCCCTATGTTATCCTTACATCCGTTAGATGCCTATACCCATGCATACTCGAATAGAATGATTACCCATACACAAAGTGGTGTTGGAATCATTATAGCATAGTTGGTTGTTCGTTCGTAGGTGGTATACCGTGTATGCCGGGTTTACAAATGGACACGGATATTATAACTCCGTGGTACGTAATCGTTTGGTGCTCACGGTGAGCATGTATCGGTTATACTGACATGCAGAAGGATATTGAAATCAAGCATATTAAACATTAATCTTTGTTGAGAAAGATCTATATGTCAGTTGGTGACAAGGGTTATGAAACATATTTAAACGTTAACCGACGTCAGGTTAAGTCTATATGTTATTATATTTGTGAGACATATATACTAGATACTGGTATGTGTAATATGTATGATAATATTTGGTGTGTATGTGTACCTGCTGTTATGATTGAGCTGGTAACGAGTTGTACGGTGAGATTAGTATTGATTACTGCGTACGGGATGGGTACGGCAGAATGATATAAAAGGAGTAACTCCAATGATGGAGATTGATATGATTCAGTTGATTGCTCAAAGATAGCAGATGATGATACCGAATGTCGTATCACAGATCACTGCTAGTGTTGATGCAAATGTGATCGCAGAATTATGGATCGAGCAATCACATGAATATGAATATTTCAATTCTTAGTTGTATTACTAAGAGTGATAATGTCCCACCGAATACTATTATGACTACAAGTATTAGTTATAAACTAAACATGAATAGTTGTCGTAATGAATTAGATCTGGTATGAAGGCTATGTTTGTTGGTTGTGTTAAGGAAATTATTAATAGTTTACTGATGGTAAAGGGAGGAATAGATTAGCGAGTGGGTAGAAAAGATCGAAATGGTTAAGGTTATTGGTAAGAGTCTAGAACATTGTGTTGCGAAATACGCTACAGATATGTTGGTAGATTATGTTGTATCGTGATGGAACACGATGGTACAAAATTATAGTTAGAAAATTATTACTCAGATGATATGGTCGGAATTTAAAATTCTTGTGCTAGAGCACTTTTATTTGAGTAATTAAGTTCAGAAATTGGAAACCGAGCTATGGAAGATAGAAATGTTGTGTGCTGATCACTTAGAACACGCTAATCGTTTGAAGGAATTGTCATGTCTGGTAACATGGCTAATTACTCCTGAAACTAAGCGAAGTGAGCGCTATATTGGGGACTAACTCCATCGATAAGGAGTATAGTCAGTCCTGTAAAATATACAACCTTTGGAAGGGTTGTGTCACAAGCCAGCATTGATATATTTGACTCCATGGGAAGCGGACTTGAAGGACGTTAGGTGAGACGTCGAGTGTTAAAAAAGAGAAATGATAAAGGTATAGTGCATGATAGGCTTCTGAATAAGTAGGTATGTCCTACAACCCAGAATTATACTAAGACTAGTTCTGGTGTGAAAACATGAACCGCATGAAGGGTCCTTCCCTAAGTGTGGAAAATATGGTTATCGGCAGGAAGAAGAATGTCGAGTGATAGTAGGCCACAGGTGTGGTAAAAGATAGACGTAATGCCCCAATTGTAGAACCAATTGAAGCCATGTGAACCGGCAACCCCAACCCATTCGTGTATAACCACTCCGAACCCAACAACTTCAATAACAATCCATCCAAAGAAACCAAATTATGCCAAACAGTTGTACTTCCTATGAATGTGGCAGCACAGAACGTTTCAAGAGAAATCGCCCAAAGTTGAACCAAGGTGTCGTTGGAAGACGAACCTCATGACAAGCATCAACCTCTGATCAAGCAAGGAGCTGTGCTTTTGTGAGTAATTCGAATAAAGCACGTCATGATCCAAAGGTGGTATTAAATATGTTGTAGTTTTAAATCAATAGGCTTCAGTGATATTTTTACGGTCGCCGATAGAAGTTAGTTCCTATTGACCTCCTATCATTTGGAAAGATACCGATTAGTGAAACTATAGAACCCTATATTGTAGAATCGCTAACGGTAAATCCCTGATGGTTAACTAAATTGTTCGGAATTGTCCTATTATTCTGAACGATTAACCTTTCCTTATTGACCTACGACCAGTAAAGTTAGGAAGTTTTGACGTAATAGTTAACATGGATTGGCTAACTCAACATGAAGCTGAAATCAAATATGAAAAGAAGATGATTAGAAGCTCTCTTTCAGACGATGAAGCGATTAGATACAGAGAAAAGTATTTAAAAGAAAACATATAGAAGATGTTTCGGTGTTACGTAAATATCCAGAAGTTTTCCCAGAAGAACTTCCTGGATTACCGCCAACCCGACAGGTCGAATTCAGAATCGATATAATACCTCAAGCTGGCCCTGTTGCTAAAGCATCTTACCAACTTGCACCAACCGAAATGCAAGAATTATTGGATAAGGTTTTATACGACCTAGTTAGTCACCATGGGGTGCACCAGTGTTATTTGGGAAATGAAGGGCGGAAGTGTTAGGATATGTATTGATTAGGGAGGATTGAATAAAGTGACGATCAAGAATAGGTATTCACTTCTTCGAAGTAAATGATCTGTTTAACCAACTTCAAGGGGCGATTTATTTTTAGAAAATTGATCTTAGATATAGTTATCACCAAATGAAAAATCCAAGAGGAGGACGTTGCAACAACAGCGTTTCGGACTCGTTACGACCATTATGAATTCTTATTTATGCCGTTCGGGCTAACAAATGCGCCGGCAGTGTTCATGGAACTCATGAACCGAGTCTGTAAACTTTATTCTGACAAATTTGTCATAGCATTCATTGATGATATTTTGATATATTTGCAACGTAAAGAAGAGCACGAACGACGTTTAAGGAAAATGGTGGAAGTGTTAAAGCAAGAGGAGTTATACGCGAAGTTTTCGAAATGTGACTTTGAATACAGAAAGCATAATCCCTTGGTCATGTTGTAAAGCAACAAGGATTTCAAATAGATCCAAATGAGATAGAAACCATTAAAATTGGCAGACCCCCAAGGCGCCAAAGGAAATGCGCCAATTTTTAGGACTAGCCGGAGACTATCAGCGGTTTATTGAAGAATTTTTAGCATTACCCAACTCATAATCCTTTGTACGACGCAAACGTACAAATTTTATAGATGATAAGAGACCGCAGTCTCATATTCAACAAAGATGGGTCGAGCTGTTAAGCGATTATGACTGCGACATCCGTTATCACCCCAGCAAGGCTAACGTCGTAACCGATGCCTTGAGTAGGAAAGATCGGGTTAAGCCATTACGAGTGCGGGCGCTGGGGATGATAGTCCAGTCGAACCTTTCGGACCTGATTCGAGTCACTTAACGTGAGGCGTTGAAAGAGGAACAATTGGAAAAGGAGGGACTTTTCGGCAATGAGAAGAATTTTGAACAGCGCGTGGACGAAATTCTCTATTTCAAAAATCGGGTTTGGATCCCGACCCTCCATGACCTTCGCGATTTAATCATGGACGAAGCGCATAGATCGAAATATTCCATGCATCCGGGATCGGATTGGACTATTGATGATTCGAATATCTGAAAGGT
The DNA here is from genome assembly GCF_021521415.1 of Bidens hawaiensis. NCBI lineage: Eukaryota > Viridiplantae > Streptophyta > Magnoliopsida > Asterales > Asteraceae > Bidens > Bidens hawaiensis. The sequence continues at coordinate 613,410 of NW_027491792.1, forward strand.
TTTTATTAATGGCCAAGTTTGGAGAAAGATATGGTTACGTATGTTGGTGAATATTTAAGTTATGCAAGAGATAAGGCTGCACACCGAAAACCCTAGGGGACGCCACAACGACAGAAAATTCGCCAATGATAGTGGGAATAAAATTACAATGGATTTCGGGCGCAAATTCCCAAGATATATCCAAGGCATGAGGTAAATTGGGTAATCGCGGATCGATTAACCAATCCTCGCATTTCATCCCAATCCATGACGATTACCACAACGAATTCTCGCCCAAATTCTTGATGGTGGAATGGCATCTCGTCGTGGAGTACCATTTTCAATTATCTCAGATCGAAATAATCATCCTACTTCCATTATTGGAAGGCGGGGAAGGAAGCATCGAGAGCTTGAAGCTTTTTATGGGTGAAGTAATTATCACCAAATTGTTAAATTGAAAATGGGCGTCAATCAAGCCATAAGATTTGAATCGATTTGAGAAACAACCAATCGGATTTATAATATTTAAGATAAGTTGAAAGCAGCGCGAGATTGGCAAAGGATTTATGCCAACATTGAAAGGAAACCATTGTCACTGGAAAGAGGTGACAAGGTATTTTTAAGGCATCACCTTAGAGAGGTGATATGAGGTTTGGGCAAAACCGAAAATAGCTCCTTAATATATTGGACCTCATGAGACTATCTCCATGATTGGTCATTTAGTTTATCAATTAAAGTACTCCAGGGGCTAAGTACTATACGTGATGTTTTGCCATGTATACGGATTGAAAAGAACCTAAGCGATGAGGCAACGAAAGTACTAGTAATGGAAGTACTCATAGAAGACATACTTGTTATCATAAATAATTCCGTAGAGTTAGTAGACGGGAAAACTAAACAGTTTGGACACACCAAGCTTTATTGATTAAGATTATGTGGAATTCACAACGGGGACCAGATTATACCTGGTAACGCGAGGGTGAAATCTGAAGCAAAAACCCCCACCTTTCTCTCGGAAGGGGATAGTGGGCGTGTAAAATTTCGAGGACGAAATTTCTTAACGGGGGGAGAATGTAACGATTCCGACGAAACCAGGTATACTCTAACCGGTAGAGAATAGTTACGTTATATTTAATGTCGGGTACATAAATTACCATAGTAATTATACGAGAATACATGGTTCACTGTATTGATTGTACGTGAATATATAATTCATCGTATTGAATATGCGATTAATCGATCGATAATTATTGAAACCCGAACGAATCGAGGGTTCAGTTATAGACGATATCTATAATATTTAGTGATTTTACGAAGCATTAATGCTCCGGGACAAGTAAAGTACGGCACAGAAAAAGAATTTCGATTTAATGGTACGTCGGTACATTAAATGAAACCTTCAATACCAAACCAACCAAGAGACGATCGATCAAGCCGAAAAAGATGCGCAATTATTAATAATATGATGTTTTAAGTTAATAAATGTCATGGTTTAAGTTTTTAAAGTTTTTAAATCGGTTTTATATAAATTTCATTTTTTAAGCCGAAAACGACCGTTTTAACCTCGTTTTAAGCCGAATTAGACATTTAACCGAAAAACGAACTGAACCAGATTATCCAAAACATTATCCGGATTTCGAGAATCCAAACATGTGGCTAGAAATGGAGAGGTGGGTCCCACCCCACCCCCCTTGAGTTCCGATCAACCTAAAAGGGGTTTACCCCATTCATTCTCATTTTTTTTAAACAACCAATTCAACAATCTCCATCTTCTCTCCACATTTCCATCTAAAAACCCGAGATTTTAGCAAGAAAACCGAGGTAAAAAGTCGAGTTATTTACGTTTCCATCTTCGTTTCTTGAGTTTATTTGCAAGAAAATGATGTTTCAAAGATGAAAACCGATTCTTGCATGATCAAGTGATGTATACGGGTTATACAAGGGATCTTGGTCCAAGAAAGGAGTTCAACGAACCAAAAACGAATTTTTACGGTTCAAACTTTAGTTTTGAAACAATAACCGAAACTATAGTGTAAGAGGCTTGATCGTGAGTGTAACTTGCTTGGTATTGTGGTATGTTGGTTGCAGGTTCTGTATTTAGTGGTAGATAAGGCGGAAAGACGAGTGTGTATCTTGTAGTGGCGGAAAACAAAAGGTATATTCGGTTTATGTTCGGTTATGAGTTTTTGGACAGATTGTTGACGGTTTAGAGTTAGGTCATGAAATTTTACAGAGGTGTTAAGTACATGAAAATATGAGTTCTGTGAATTTTTGGTAATTTTTGGACAAAGGATGAATATTTGGTGAATTTAATGCTCGGTTTTGGCTAAAAATGGTGAAAAATAGTTAAATATCATGAAAAATTCTGGACAATTGCAGATAAGATTTTTATAACATGTATAAGTCACACACAAAATTTTAGGTTAGTTGGAGAAGTCTAAGTAGGCTTTTCGGTTAAACGAGTTCTAGGGTTTTCTAGCTCGGTTTTAGTGAAAATGGCATGTAAAAAAAGAGATTTTGGTTCTGTAAAAATTACAGGGGATTATGTGGATGACGGGGGACATCCAGGAAAAATTTGGGATTTTTCTAAGGTCGTTTGGTATTTACGACATATTTAGTGTTTAAATGGTGTTTAAAAATAGATAAATAAATTTTAAATATAAAAATTAATTCTGGAAATATTTTTATAAAATCCCCCACTGTCAAAAAGTGATTTGTGCAAAAAAATTTCAAGATCCGAGGTTAAACGGATAATTATTTGTGCAAAAACAAACTTTTAAGGTTTAAAACGCGTAAACCGGTAAAGTTCGCCTAAACGAGCTGACCGGCGTATAAAAACCCTAAAAATGAACTATTTTCATATAACTGAGTTAAACAAGTAAAAATAAATCATCCGAAAATAATTCGGATGATTTGGGTAATTTTATCCGATAAAACAGTTTCCGGTGCACCAAAGACGGAAACGGGTCCCGTGGCCAATCGGGGCGTCTAAACCGAATTCTAATTTCCCAACTTTAATTAAATTATCAGTCAACAACTATTTTCGTGTCGTGTGTGACCAAACTCATTTTGAAACGTAAAATCGGATATCCGTGCTAGGCACGCAAATCGGGGAAAAAAACTAGTAGTAATTTTGACTATTGAACTCTAAACAATATCACAATCTGAGTCCGAAGAAGTGTTTCTGAGTTAACATTGCCCCCGGAACGGGTACAGTACTGGGTTAACAGTGTCCCCAGATGTACCGGTTAACACGGTTAAAGTTATATTAATAATGAGTGTATAGTAACGATCGTAGGGATCATATTACAGATTGGACGTGTTAACTGATAATGATTGTTGTTACCTGCTTGCATGTGCTAAGGTGAGTTTCACGAGCCCCTTTTTCTGAATTGTTTTTAAATATTTTCCCGAGGCGGAAAACATGTTACTATTGAAATGTTTAAGTACATACTGAACGCATAGATTTGCGAGTATTTATAAATATTTGATTGTACGGGAATCGTACGGAATGGGTACAGTACTGGGTTAACAGTGTCCCCAGATGTCCCTAGAAGTGTTTCTGGGTTAACATTGCCCCCGGAATGGGTACAGTACTGGGTTAACAGTGTCCCCAGATGTCTCTAGAAGTGTTTCTGGGTTAACATTGCCCCCGGAATGGGTACAATACTGGGTTAACAGTGTCCCCAGATGTCCCTAGAAGTGATTATGGGTTAACATTGCCCCCGGAATGGGTACTGTACTGGGTTAACAGTGTCCCCAGATGTCCTTAGAAGTGTTTCTGGGTTAACATTGCCCCCGGAACGGGTACAGTACTGGGTTAACAGAGGTTTCACTTGTGGGCTCAGCATAATTACATCGATAATATTATATTTTGATATGGATTTATCAAGGTTTACTCAAATTGTGAAACTCACCAACTATTCGTAGTTGACCCGTTTTCTCACATGCTTTTCAGGTACAATTAAGATGAAGTGATTGCTTACGTGCTAAGTGCTTGATGTGTGTAAGATTTGCGTGCAGGATGTTAAGATACGTTAGATTAAATAGAATTATGTATCGTATTGTATGATGTGTGTATCACCTAGACGGTAATGAAATATGAGATAATGTAATTTGAAGTATATTAATGTATTAAGTTTTCTTTATAAACAATGTGGTTGATATCAGAGGTGTCTGTTGCATCCCGTTTACGTTTCCGCTGCGGTTACGGGGTGTTACAGAACTTGGTATCAGAGCCATTGGTTATAAAGAATTAGGATGTCTTTAAAAGATACCTAAAATATAACCAGTAGCTCAAGTATTGTAGTATCTCAATATCAACTAATAATATATAGTGACGGGATCTGGATGAACTTGGATGGACAAGTGAGTTATTATGGTCCGGAACATAATAACAGACATGTCCGCACGAGGGAATTCAGGGGAAGTCACTGGGTACATTAATAGGTAAAAATGGCAACATATGTGTAAAGTATATAATATTATTCATACGTGCTAATGTGTATATATATATGTACATATCTCGTGGGTACATGTATTGAGAAATAGGACCCGGATAAGGAACCGGGGGATGAAATAATAAAAGTAACGAGGATGCTGAAATTTCTAGAGCATCGGTTGATGATAAGTCTGACTTATCGGGCCATAGTTATGATAGTACCAAATTAGATCTCCCGTTTGACATTAACCAGAAATATCTAGTAACCGTCACTCCCAACTGAAATTAATAAATCCCTTACCCTACCAATACCGGTACCGTATATCTTAATAACCCCCTATGTTCACCCGAACCGCCGACCCTCACGTACGGACGGATCTGTACCTGAACCCATTCCTATTCCATTAAGGTAAATAAATAAATAAATAAACAAGTAAATAAAATAAAATAAAATAATAATAATAATAATAATAATAATAATAAATTTGATAACAAATGAGCAGATAAAAATAATATATATTGAAATATATATGCGTATTTCTCACTCTCAAACATATAAGACATACCACCTCCAGATCAAGAATTACCGATTTTAGCGAACCTAGAACGCCTGAGGACATTGACTGAGCAAGTGATAGAGTTTCCCATGATAGTAATTGATAATATTTGAAGGCAACATGGGTTGCGCGATTACCTTGAACCTTGCAACTCCCTATGTTATCCTTACATCCGTTAGATGCCTATACCCATGCATACTCGAATAGAATGATTACCCATACACAAAGAGGTGTTGGAATCATTATAGCATAGTTGGTTGTTCGTTCGTAGGTGGTATACCGTGTATGCCGGGTTTACAAATAGACACGGATATTATAACTCCGTGGTACGTAATCGTTTGGTGCTCACGGTGAGCATGTATCGGTTATACTGACATGCAGAAGGATATTGAAATCAAGCATATTAAACATTAATCTTTGTTGAGAAAGATCTATATGTCAGTTGGTGACAAGGGTTATGAAACATATTTAAACGTTAACCGACGTCAGGTTAAGTCTATATGTTATTATATTTGTGGGACATATATACTAGATACTGGTATGTGTAATATGTATGATAATATTTGGTGTGTATGTGTACCTGCTGTTATGATTGAGCTGGTAACGAGTTGTACGGTGAGATTAGTATTGATTACTGCGTACGGGATGGGTACGGCAGAATGACATAAAAGGAGTAACTCCAATGATGGAGATTGATATGATTCAGTTGATTGCTCAAAGATAGCAGATGATGATACCGAATGTCGTATCACAGATCACTGCTAGTGTTGATGCAAATGTGATCGCAGAATTATGGATCGAGCAATCACATGAATATGAATATTTCAATTCTTAGTGGTATTACTAAGAGTGATAATGTCCCACCGAATACAATTATGACTACAAGTATTAGTTATAAACTAAACATGAATAGTAGTCGTAATGAATTAGATCCGGTATGAAGGCTATGTTTGTTGGTTGTGTTAAGGAAATTATTAATAGTTTACTGATGGTAAAGGGAGGAATAGATTAGCGAGTGGGTAGAAAAGATCGAAATGGTTAAGGTTATTGGTAAGAGTCTAGAACATTGTGTAGCGAAATATGCTACAGATATGTTGTTAGATTATGTTGTATCGTGATGGAACACGATGGTACAAAATTATAGTTAGAAAATTATTACTCAGATGATATGGTCGGAATTTAAAATTCTTGTGCTAGAGCACTTTTATTTGAGTAATTAAGTTCAGAAATTGGAAACCGAGCTATGGAAGATAGAAATGTTGTGTGCTGATCACTTAGAACACGCTAATCGTTTGAAGGAATTGTCATGTCTGGTAACATGGCTAATTACTCCTGAAACTAAGCGAAGTGAGCGCTATATTGGGGACTAACTCCATCGATAAGGAGTATAGTCAGTCCTGTAAAATATACAACCTTTGGAAGGGTTGTGTCACAAGCCAGCATTGATATATTTGACTCCATGGGAAGCGGACTTGAAGGACGTTAGGTGAGACGTCGAGTGTTAAAAAAGAGAAATGATAAAGGTATAGTGCATGATAGGCTTCTGAATAAGTAGGTATGTCCTACAACCCAGAATTATACTAAGACTAGTTCTGGTGTGAAAACATGAACCGCATGAAGGGTCCTTCCCTAAGTGTGGAAAATATGGTTATCGGCAGGAAGAAGAATGTCGAGTGATAGTAGGCCACAGGTGTGGTAAAAGATAGACGTAATGCCCCAATTGTAGAACCAATTGAAGCCATGTGAACCGGCAACCCCAACCCATTCGTGTATAACCACTCCGAACCCAACAACTTCAATAACAATCCATCCAAAGAAACCAAATTATGCCAAACAGTTGTACTTCCTATGAATGTGGCAGCACAGAACGTTTCAAGAGAAATCGCCCAAAGTTGAACCAAGGTGTCGTTGGAAGACGAACCTCATGACAAGCATCAACCTCTGATCAAGCAAGGAGCTGTGCTTTTGTGAGTAATTCGAATAAAGCACGTCATGATCCAAAGGTGGTATTAAATATGTTGTAGTTTTAAATCAATAGGCTTCAGTGATATTTTTACGGTCGCCGATAGAAGTTAGTTCCTATTGACCTCCTATCATTTGGAAAGATACCGATTAGTGAAACTATAGAACCCTATATTGTAGAATCGCTAACGGTAAATCCCTGATGGTTAACTAAATTGTTCGGAATTGTCCTATTATTCTGAACGATTAACCTTTCCTTATTGACCTACGACCAGTAAAGTTAGGAAGTTTTGACGTAATAGTTAACATGGATTGGCTAACTCAACATGAAGCTGAAATCAAATATGAAAAGAAGATGATTAGAAGCTCTCTTTCAGACGATGAAGCGATTAGATACAGAGAAAAGTATTTAAAAGAAAACATATAGAAGATGTTTCGGTGTTACGTAAATATCCAGAAGTTTTCCCAGAAGAACTTCCTGGATTACCGCCAACCCGACAGGTCGAATTCAGAATCGATATAATACCTCAAGCTGGCCCTGTTGCTAAAGCATCTTACCAACTTGCACCAACCGAAATGCAAGAATTATTGGATAAGGTTTTATACGACCTAGTTAGTCACCATGGGGTGCACCAGTGTTATTTGGGAAATGAAGGGCGGAAGTGTTAGGATATGTATTGATTAGGGAGGATTGAATAAAGTGACGATCAAGAATAGGTATTCACTTCTTCGAAGTAAATGATCTGTTTAACCAACTTCAAGGGGCGATTTATTTTTAGAAAATTGATCTTAGATATAGTTATCACCAAATGAAAAATCCAAGAGGAGGACGTTGCAACAACAGCGTTTCGGACTCGTTACGACCATTATGAATTCTTATTTATGCCGTTCGGGCTAACAAATGCGCCGGCAGTGTTCATGGAACTCATGAACCGAGTCTGTAAACTTTATTCTGACAAATTTGTCATAGCATTCATTGATGATATTTTGATATATTTGCAACGTAAAGAAGAGCACGAACGACGTTTAAGGAAAATGGTGGAAGTGTTAAAGCAAGAGGAGTTATACGCGAAGTTTTCGAAATGTGACTTTGAATACAGAAAGCATAATCCCTTGGTCATGTTGTAAAGCAACAAGGATTTCAAATAGATCCAAATGAGATAGAAACCATTAAAATTGGCAGACCCCCAAGGCGCCAAAGGAAATGCGCCAATTTTTAGGACTAGCCGGAGACTATCAGCGGTTTATTGAAGAATTTTTAGCATTACCCAACTCATAATCCTTTGTACGACGCAAACGTACAAATTTTATAGATGATAAGAGACCGCAGTCTCATATTCAACAAAGATGGGTCGAGCTGTTAAGCGATTATGACTGCGACATCCGTTATCACCCCAGCAAGGCTAACGTCGTAACCGATGCCTTGAGTAGGAAAGATCGGGTTAAGCCATTACGAGTGCGGGCGCTGGGGATGATAGTCCAGTCGAACCTTTCGGACCTGATTCGAGTCACTTAACGTGAGGCGTTGAAAGAGGAACAATTGGAAAAGGAGGGACTTTTCGGCAATGAGAAGAATTTTGAACAGCGCGTGGACGAAATTCTCTATTTCAAAAATCGGGTTTGGATCCCGACCCTCCATGACCTTCGCGATTTAATCATGGACGAAGCGCATAGATCGAAATATTCCATGCATCCGGGATCGGATTGGACTATTGATGATTCGAATATCTGAAAGGTTTTTATTAATGGCCAAGTTTGGAGAAAGATATGGTTACGTATGTTGGTGAATATTTAAGTTATGCAAGAGATAAGGCTGCACACCGAAAACCCTAGGGGACGCCACAACGACAGAAAATTCGCCAATGATAGTGGGAATAAAATTACAATGGATTTCGGGCGCAAATTCCCAAGATATATCCAAGGCATGAGGTAAATTGGGTAATCGCGGATCGATTAACCAATCCTCGCATTTCATCCCAATCCATGACGATTACCACAACGAATTCTCGCCCAAATTCTTGATGGTGGAATGGCATCTCGTCGTGGAGTACCATTTTCAATTATCTCAGATCGAAATAATCATCCTACTTCCATTATTGGAAGGCGGGGAAGGAAGCATCGAGAGCTTGAAGCTTTTTATGGGTGAAGTAATTATCACCAAATTGTTAAATTGAAAATGGGCGTCAATCAAGCCATAAGATTTGAATCGATTTGAGAAACAACCAATCGGATTTATAATATTTAAGATAAGTTGAAAGCAGCGCGAGATTGGCAAAGGATTTATGCCAACATTGAAAGGAAACCATTGTCACTGGAAAGAGGTGACAAGGTATTTTTAAGGCATCACCTTAGAGAGGTGATATGAGGTTTGGGCAAAACCGAAAATAGCTCCTTAATATATTGGACCTCATGAGACTATCTCCATGATTGGTCATTTAGTTTATCAATTAAAGTACTCCAGGGGCTAAGTACTATACGTGATGTTTTGCCATGTATACGGATTGAAAAGAACCTAAGCGATGAGGCAACGAAAGTACTAGTAATGGAAGTACTCATAGAAGACATACTTGTTATCATAAATAATTCCGTAGAGTTAGTAGACGGGAAAACTAAACAGTTTGGACACACCAAGCTTTATTGATTAAGATTATGTGGAATTCACAACGGGGACCAGATTATACCTGGTAACGCGAGGGTGAAATCTGAAGCAAAAACCCCCACCTTTCTCTCGGAAGGGGATAGTGGGCGTGTAAAATTTCGAGGACGAAATTTCTTAACGGGGGGAGAATGTAACGATTCCGACGAAACCAGGTATACTCTAACCGGTAGAGAATAGTTACGTTATATTTAATGTCGGGTACATAAATTACCATAGTAATTATACGAGAATACATGGTTCACTGTATTGATTGTACGTGAATATATAATTCATCGTATTGAATATGCGATTAATCGATCGATAATTATTGAAACCCGAACGAATCGAGGGTTCAGTTATAGACGATATCTATAATATTTAGTGATTTTACGAAGCATTAATGCTCCGGGACAAGTAAAGTACGGCACAGAAAAAGAATTTCGATTTAATGGTACGTCGGTACATTAAATGAAACCTTCAATACCAAACCAACCAAGAGACGATCGATCAAGCCGAAAAAGATGCGCAATTATTAATAATATGATGTTTTAAGTTAATAAATGTCATGGTTTAAGTTTTTAAAGTTTTTAAATCGGTTTTATATAAATTTCATTTTTTAAGCCGAAAACGACCGTTTTAACCTCGTTTTAAGCCGAATTAGACATTTAACCGAAAAACGAACTGAACCAGATTATCCAAAACATTATCCGGATTTCGAGAATCCAAACATGTGGCTAGAAATGGAGAGGTGGGTCCCACCCCACCCCCCTTGAGTTCCGATCAACCTAAAAGGGGTTTACCCCATTCATTCTCATTTTTTTTAAACAACCAATTCAACAATCTCCATCTTCTCTCCACATTTCCATCTAAAAACCCGAGATTTTAGCAAGAAAACCGAGGTAAAAAGTCGAGTTATTTACGTTTCCATCTTCGTTTCTTGAGTTTATTTGCAAGAAAATGATGTTTCAAAGATGAAAACCGATTCTTGCATGATCAAGTGATGTATACGGGTTATACAAGGGATCTTGGTCCAAGAAAGGAGTTCAACGAACCAAAAACGAATTTTTACGGTTCAAACTTTAGTTTTGAAACAATAACCGAAACTATAGTGTAAGAGGCTTGATCGTGAGTGTAACTTGCTTGGTATTGTGGTATGTTGGTTGCAGGTTCTGTATTTAGTGGTAGATAAGGCGGAAAGACGAGTGTGTATCTTGTAGTGGCGGAAAACAAAAGGTATATTCGGTTTATGTTCGGTTATGAGTTTTTGGACAGATTGTTGACGGTTTAGAGTTAGGTCATGAAATTTTACAGAGGTGTTAAGTACATGAAAATATGAGTTCTGTGAATTTTTGGTAATTTTTGGACAAAGGATGAATATTTGGTGAATTTAATGCTCGGTTTTGGCTAAAAATGGTGAAAAATAGTTAAATATCATGAAAAATTCTGGACAATTGCAGATAAGATTTTTATAACATGTATAAGTCACACACAAAATTTTAGGTTAGTTGGAGAAGTCTAAGTAGGCTTTTCGGTTAAACGAGTTCTAGGGTTTTCTAGCTCGGTTTTAGTGAAAATGGCATGTAAAAAAAGAGATTTTGGTTCTGTAAAAATTACAGGGGATTATGTGGATGACGGGGGACATCCAGGAAAAATTTGGGATTTTTCTAAGGTCGTTTGGTATTTACGACATATTTAGTGTTTAAATGGTGTTTAAAAATAGATAAATAAATTTTAAATATAAAAATTAATTCTGGAAATATTTTTATAAAATCCCCCACTGTCAAAAAGTGATTTGTGCAAAAAAATTTCAAGATCCGAGGTTAAACGGATAATTATTTGTGCAAAAACAAACTTTTAAGGTTTAAAACGCGTAAACCGGTAAAGTTCGCCTAAACGAGCTGACCGGCGTATAAAAACCCTAAAAATGAACTATTTTCATATAACTGAGTTAAACAAGTAAAAATAAATCATCCGAAAATAATTCGGATGATTTGGGTAATTTTATCCGATAAAACAGTTTCCGGTGCACCAAAGACGGAAACGGGTCCCGTGGCCAATCGGGGCGTCTAAACCGAATTCTAATTTCCCAACTTTAATTAAATTATCAGTCAACAACTATTTTCGTGTCGTGTGTGACCAAACTCATTTTGAAACGTAAAATCGGATATCCGTGCTAGGCACGCAAATCGGGGAAAAAAACTAGTAGTAATTTTGACTATTGAACTCTAAACAATATCACAATCTGAGTCCGAAGAAGTGTTTCTGAGTTAACATTGCCCCCGGAACGGGTACAGTACTGGGTTAACAGTGTCCCCAGATGTACCGGTTAACACGGTTAAAGTTATATTAATAATGAGTGTATAGTAACGATCGTAGGGATCATATTACAGATTGGACGTGTTAACTGATAATGATTGTTGTTACCTGCTTGCATGTGCTAAGGTGAGTTTCACGAGCCCCTTTTTCTGAATTGTTTTTAAATATTTTCCCGAGGCGGAAAACATGTTACTATTGAAATGTTTAAGTACATACTGAACGCATGGATTTGCGAGTATTTATAAATATTTGATTGTACGGGAATCGTACGGAATGGGTACAGTACTGGGTTAACAGTGTCCCCAGATGTCCCTAGAAGTGTTTCTGGGTTAACATTGCCCCCGGAATGGGTACAGTACTGGGTTAACAGTGTCCCCAGATGTCTCTAGAAGTGTTTCTGGGTTAACATTGCCCCCGGAATGGGTACAATACTGGGTTAACAGTGTCCCCAGATGTCCCTAGAAGTGATTATGGGTTAACATTGCCCCCGGAATGGGTACTGTACTGGGTTAACAGTGTCCCCAGATGTCCTTAGAAGTGTTTCTGGGTTAACATTGCCCCCGGAACGGGTACAGTACTGGGTTAACAGAGGTTTCACTTGTGGGCTCAGCATAATTACATCGATAATATTATATTTTGATATGGATTTATCAAGGTTTACTCAAATTGTGAAACTCACCAACTATTCGTAGTTGACCCGTTTTCTCACATGCTTTTCAGGTACAATTAAGATGAAGTGATTGCTTACGTGCTAAGTGCTTGATGTGTGTAAGATTTGCGTGCAGGATGTTAAGATACGTTAGATTAAATAGAATTATGTATCGTATTGTATGATGTGTGTATCACCTAGACGGTAATGAAATATGAGATAATGTAATTTGAAGTATATTAATGTATTAAGTTTTCTTTATAAACAATGTGGTTGATATCAGAGGTGTCTGTTGCATCCCGTTTACGTTTCCGCTGCGGTTACGGGGTGTTACAGAACTTGGTATCAGAGCCATTGGTTATAAAGAATTAGGATGTCTTTAAAAGATACCTAAAATATAACCAGTAGCTCAAGTATTGTAGTATCTCAATATCAACTAATAATATATAGTGACGGGATCTGGATGAACTTGGATGGACAAGTGAGTTATTATGGTCCGGAACATAATAACAGACATGTCCGCACGAGGGAATTCAGGGGAAGTCACTGGGTACATTAATAGGTAAAAATGGCAACATATGTGTAAAGTATATAATATTATTCATACGTGCTAATGTGTATATATATATGTACATATCTCGTGGGTACATGTATTGAGAAATAGGACCCGGATAAGGAACCGGGGGATGAAATAATAAAAGTAACGAGGATGCTGAAATTTCTAGAGCATCGGTTGATGATAAGTCTGACTTATCGGGCCATAGTTATGATAGTACCAAATTAGATCTCCCGTTTGACATTAACCAGAAATATCTAGTAACCGTCACTCCCAACTGAAATTAATAAATCCCTTACCCTACCAATACCGGTACCGTATATCTTAATAACCCCCTATGTTCACCCGAACCGCCGACCCTCACGTACGGACGGATCTGTACCTGAACCCATTCCTATTCCATTAAGGTAAATAAATAAATAAATAAACAAGTAAATAAAATAAAATAAAATAATAATAATAATAATAATAATAATAATAATAATAATAAATTTGATAACAAATGAGCAGATAAAAATAATATATATTGAAATATATATGCGTATTTCTCACTCTCAAACATATAAGACATACCACCTCCAGATCAAGAATTACCGATTTTAGCGAACCTAGAACGCCTGAGGACATTGACTGAGCAAGTGATAGAGTTTCCCATGATAGTAATTGATAATATTTGAAGGCAACATGGGTTGCGCGATTACCTTGAACCTTGCAACTCCCTATGTTATCCTTACATCCGTTAGATGCCTATACCCATGCATACTCGAATAGAATGATTACCCATACACAAAGAGGTGTTGGAATCATTATAGCATAGTTGGTTGTTCGTTCGTAGGTGGTATACCGTGTATGCCGGGTTTACAAATAGACACGGATATTATAACTCCGTGGTACGTAATCGTTTGGTGCTCACGGTGAGCATGTATCGGTTATACTGACATGCAGAAGGATATTGAAATCAAGCATATTAAACATTAATCTTTGTTGAGAAAGATCTATATGTCAGTTGGTGACAAGGGTTATGAAACATATTTAAACGTTAACCGACGTCAGGTTAAGTCTATATGTTATTATATTTGTGGGACATATATACTAGATACTGGTATGTGTAATATGTATGATAATATTTGGTGTGTATGTGTACCTGCTGTTATGATTGAGCTGGTAACGAGTTGTACGGTGAGATTAGTATTGATTACTGCGTACGGGATGGGTACGGCAGAATGACATAAAAGGAGTAACTCCAATGATGGAGATTGATATGATTCAGTTGATTGCTCAAAGATAGCAGATGATGATACCGAATGTCGTATCACAGATCACTGCTAGTGTTGATGCAAATGTGATCGCAGAATTATGGATCGAGCAATCACATGAATATGAATATTTCAATTCTTAGTGGTATTACTAAGAGTGATAATGTCCCACCGAATACAATTATGACTACAAGTATTAGTTATAAACTAAACATGAATAGTAGTCGTAATGAATTAGATCCGGTATGAAGGCTATGTTTGTTGGTTGTGTTAAGGAAATTATTAATAGTTTACTGATGGTAAAGGGAGGAATAGATTAGCGAGTGGGTAGAAAAGATCGAAATGGTTAAGGTTATTGGTAAGAGTCTAGAACATTGTGTAGCGAAATATGCTACAGATATGTTGTTAGATTATGTTGTATCGTGATGGAACACGATGGTACAAAATTATAGTTAGAAAATTATTACTCAGATGATATGGTCGGAATTTAAAATTCTTGTGCTAGAGCACTTTTATTTGAGTAATTAAGTTCAGAAATTGGAAACCGAGCTATGGAAGATAGAAATGTTGTGTGCTGATCACTTAGAACACGCTAATCGTTTGAAGGAATTGTCATGTCTGGTAACATGGCTAATTACTCCTGAAACTAAGCGAAGTGAGCGCTATATTGGGGACTAACTCCATCGATAAGGAGTATAGTCAGTCCTGTAAAATATACAACCTTTGGAAGGGTTGTGTCACAAGCCAGCATTGATATATTTGACTCCATGGGAAGCGGACTTGAAGGACGTTAGGTGAGACGTCGAGTGTTAAAAAAGAGAAATGATAAAGGTATAGTGCATGATAGGCTTCTGAATAAGTAGGTATGTCCTACAACCCAGAATTATACTAAGACTAGTTCTGGTGTGAAAACATGAACCGCATGAAGGGTCCTTCCCTAAGTGTGGAAAATATGGTTATCGGCAGGAAGAAGAATGTCGAGTGATAGTAGGCCACAGGTGTGGTAAAAGATAGACGTAATGCCCCAATTGTAGAACCAATTGAAGCCATGTGAACCGGCAACCCCAACCCATTCGTGTATAACCACTCCGAACCCAACAACTTCAATAACAATCCATCCAAAGAAACCAAATTATGCCAAACAGTTGTACTTCCTATGAATGTGGCAGCACAGAACGTTTCAAGAGAAATCGCCCAAAGTTGAACCAAGGTGTCGTTGGAAGACGAACCTCATGACAAGCATCAACCTCTGATCAAGCAAGGAGCTGTGCTTTTGTGAGTAATTCGAATAAAGCACGTCATGATCCAAAGGTGGTATTAAATATGTTGTAGTTTTAAATCAATAGGCTTCAGTGATATTTTTACGGTCGCCGATAGAAGTTAGTTCCTATTGACCTCCTATCATTTGGAAAGATACCGATTAGTGAAACTATAGAACCCTATATTGTAGAATCGCTAACGGTAAATCCCTGATGGTTAACTAAATTGTTCGGAATTGTCCTATTATTCTGAACGATTAACCTTTCCTTATTGACCTACGACCAGTAAAGTTAGGAAGTTTTGACGTAATAGTTAACATGGATTGGCTAACTCAACATGAAGCTGAAATCAAATATGAAAAGAAGATGATTAGAAGCTCTCTTTCGGACGATGAAGCGATTAGATACAGAGAAAAGTATTTAAAAGAAAACATATAGAAGATGTTTCGGTGTTACGTAAATATCCAGAAGTTTTCCCAGAAGAACTTCCTGGATTACCGCCAACCCGACAGGTCGAATTCAGAATCGATTTAATACCTCAAGCTGGCCCTGTTGCTAAAGCATCTTACCAACTTGCACCAACCGAAATGCAAGAATTATTGGATAAGGTTTTATACGACCTAGTTAGTCACCATGGGGTGCACCAGTGTTATTTGGGAAATGAAGGGCGGAAGTGTTAGGATATGTATTGATTAGGGAGGATTGAATAAAGTGACGATCAAGAATAGGTATTCACTTCTTCGAAGTAAATGATCTGTTTAACCAACTTCAAGGGGCGATTTATTTTTAGAAAATTGATCTTAGATATAGTTATCACCAAATGAAAAATCCAAGAGGAGGGCGTTGCAACAACAGCGTTTCGGACTCGTTACGGCCATTATGAATTCTTATTTATGCCGTTCGGGCTAACAAATGCGCCGGCAGTGTTCATGGAACTCATGAACCGAGTCTGTAAACTTTATTCTGACAAATTTGTCATAGCATTCATTGATGATATTTTGATATATTTGCAACGTAAAGAAGAGCACGAACAACGTTTAAGGAAAATGGTGGAAGTGTTAAAGCAAGAGGAGTTATACGCGAAGTTTTCGAAATGTGACTTTGAATACAGAAAGCATAATCCCTTGGTCATGTTGTAAAGCAACAAGGATTTCAAATAGATCCAAATGAGATAGAAACCATTAAAATGGCAGACCCCCAAGGCGCCAAAGGAAATGCGCCAATTTTTAGGACTAGCCGGAGACTATCAGCGGTTTATTGAAGAATTTTTAGCATTACCCAACTCATAATCCTTTGTACGACGCAAACGTACAAATTTTATAGATGATAAGAGACCGCAGTCTCATATTCAACAAAGATGGGTCGAGCTGTTAAGCGATTATGACTGCGACATCCGTTATCACCCCAGCAAGGCTAACGTCGTAACCGATGCCTTGAGTAGGAAAGATCGGGTTAAGCCATTACGAGTGCGGGCGCTGGGGATGATAGTCCAGTCGAACCTTTCGGACCTGATTCGAGTCACTTAACGTGAGGCGTTGAAAGAGGAACAATTGGAAAAGGAGGGACTTTTCGGCAATGAGAAGAATTTTGAACAGCGCGTGGACGAAATTCTCTATTTCAAAAATCGGGTTTGGATCCCGACCCTCCATGACCTTCGCGATTTAATCATGGACGAAGCGCATAGATCGAAATATTCCATGCATCCGGGATCGGATTGGACTATTGATGATTCGAATATCTGAAAGGTTTTTATTAATGGCCAAGTTTGGAGAAAGATATGGTTACGTATGTTGGTGAATATTTAAGTTATGCAAGAGATAAGGCTGCACACCGAAAACCCTAGGGGACGCCACAACGACAGAAAATTCGCCAATGATAGTGGGAATAAAATTACAATGGATTTCGGGCGCAAATTCCCAAGATATATCCAAGGCATGAGGTAAATTGGGTAATCGCGGATCGATTAACCAATCCTCGCATTTCATCCCAATCCATGACGATTACCACAACGAATTCTCGCCCAAATTCTTGATGGTGGAATGGCATCTCGTCGTGGAGTAACATTTTCAATTATCTCAGATCGAAATAATCATCCTACTTCCATTATTGGAAGGCGGGGAAGGAAGCACCGAGAGCTTGAAGCTTTTTATGGGTGAAGTAATTATCACCAAATTGTTAAATTGAAAATGGGCGTCAATCAAGCCATAAGATTTGAATCGATTCGAGAAACAACCAATCGGATTTATAATATTTAAGATAAGTTGAAAGCAGCGCGAGATTGGCAAAGGATTTATGCCAACATTGAAAGGAAACCATTGTCACTGGAAAGAGGTGACAAGGTATTTTTAAGGCATCACCTTAGAGAGGTGATATGAGGTTTGGGCAAAACCGAAAATAGCTCCTTAATATATTGGACCTCATGAGACTATCTCCATGATTGGTCATTTAGTTTATCAATTAAAGTACTCCAGGGGCTAAGTACTATACGTGATGTTTTGCCATGTATACGGATTGAAAAGAACCTAAGCGATGAGGCAACGAAAGTACTAGTAATGGAAGTACTCATAGAAGACATACTTGTTATCATAAATAATTCCGTAGAGTTAGTAGACGGGAAAACTAAACAGTTTGGATACACCAAGCTTTATTGATTAAGATTATGTGGAATTCACAACGGGGACCAGATTATACCTGGTAACGCGAGGGTGAATTCTGAAGCAAAAACCCCCACCTTTCTCTTGGAAGGGGATAGTGGGCGTGTAAAATTTCGAGGACGAAATTTCTTAACGGGGGGAGAATGTAACGATTCCGACGAAACCAGGTATACTCTAACCGGTAGACAATAGTTACGTTATATTTAATGTCAGGTACATGAATTACCATAGTAATTATACGAGAATACATGGTTCACTGTATTGACATTAAGCCTTGAACTTAAGCCCTGAACTTTTTTTATCACCATAAACCGTAAACCCTGAACTTTCAGCTTTTATTATCGAAATGACATTAAGCCCTGAACTTTTTTTATCACCATAAACAGTCTCCGTACCACCATCCAAGGACTTTAACCTTATCAACCTACTCTTACACACTATCTGAGCCTCAAACTCAGATAGCCAATCCATTCCCAAAACTACATCGAATCCCCCTAAGGACATAACATACAAGGTAACAGGGAATTCACGTCCCTCTAACTCTATCTTATAATCCTTATCCATTCTCATTACCCTAACCGAGGTATCACTAGCAGTTTCTACTATAAATGTCTCAGGCACACGAAAATATTTCATTTTCTATAACTTACTAAATGTCATAGCTACAAAACTTCTATTTGCACCTGAATCAAACAATACAGAAGCGGAAATACCATTTACTAGAAATGTACGACATCTCGGATTTGCTTGGCTTGCTCCTGATTCAGCATGTAGGCCCTAGTCCTTGGCCTAGTTTCTCAGCATCCTTCCTTCCACTTCATCATGCTTCATCAATGCACTTCCTAGCCATATGACCCGTTTTACCACACTTTTAACATGCCGGCTTTGCAGTGCAATCTGGAGCATAATGCCCCACCTTCCCACACTTGTAACAGGCATTCGCCCCGAGCTTGCACTCCCCACCGTGAGCTTTACCACACTTGTGACAAACTTCGTACCCTTACCCCATTTGCACTCACCACTGTGCATCTTACCGCACGTCGTACATGACATCTTCTCCCAAACTCTCTGATTCTTATCCTTAGGGTTCCACAACTTAGTACCGAGTCGTTTAGCAGGAACAAATCATTTTTTCTCTTTCTTCTCTTCCACCATCACTTCGTCCTCCGCCAATTCATCGTAAACCATCTCTGCGAGTTTGACAGTAGTGTCAAATGTAGCAGGTTTACTTGCCCTGACTAAGGTGCGGGCATTCTGTGGAAGTCCTCTGATGTAACACTTGATCCCCTTAGCTTCAGTATTCACCATGCCAGGCACCATCCTGCACATGCTGTTGAATTCGGCGGTGTACTCGTGGTGTGTCATCTTACACGCCTTCATATTAAAAAATTCCATTTCAGCCCTCTCAACCTCAGCATCAGCACAAAATCGCTTCATCTCTAACTCCTTTATGTCATCCCATCTCATGGCCTTAATTTCATCCCGATTCTTCCTCAGCTCTACCGACTCCCACCAGTATATAGCTTCATCTCCGAACGACTGGGTAACATAACCCACTTCTTGGTCAGGACGATACTCGCAAATTCAGATAACCTTATTCATGGCAGTTATCCATTGGAGAGTAGTGATTGCATCTCCCAAACCAGTCAACTTCAGCGGGTCGCAACCTTTGAACGAGTTATAGTTACACCCACCTCGCCCTCTCTTTCTCTCATCAACTTTCACAGATCTAACCTCACTCGAGTCGCCTTCCTCATCATTAGCTTTCTTACCATCATCCCCTGCCCTCTCAGCGGTCCTTGTGTGGCTGTCCTCAGACTTTCCAGGATGTAACTCCTTCACTACAGCAGCTACAACTTAAGCAATGGCAGCTTGAACAACAATGTCAAGTTGATACCCTTCATTGTGGCTTGGCCCTCACGGAGTTTCGCTTCTTTCTTCTCTTGCGTCAGTAACTGGCTCCGAAAGCTCCCGGACAATGCATGGCCTACAACGACGTCCGGTGAGACCTCCCTATCCAGCAACTTTCCTCGCTTCAGTCATTCGTATTCTATAAGGAAATAAAAACGTCATTGCTCAAAGAACTATTTAGTACAAGGATAGTAAGACTAATAGGTAATAACATTTGTCAGCTGTGATTAGCTGATCACGTTACTTTCCGTGTCCTATACACTTCCCTTTATGAGTCTACTTGTGCTAGTTCTACTTAAACAGTTAGACTATCAAACAATCCATATAATCATATACTCCTATCTCTAGCAACTAAGCTAACTTTCATACACATTCTCACATTACACGTGAAATTAATCACATACTTCACCTTTACTTAGCTTGCTTGAGTGACACATGGCTTTCTTGAACTGACATCTTCTTTCTTTTCTTTCTTAAGTCCCATTCTCGATTCGAGTCTAAGCATGTAGGATGCTTAACTCTCTCGAACTTATGCTCTGATACCAACTTGTAAGGTCTCGTTCCCGGTGCCCTACTTGGACGTTGTATTTACTCATAAACACAATTCAAAATATCAGAATTAATTAAAACTTTTGAGGAATAATAAAAGTCAACCATTCATTACAAAATATTCACTTGTCCTTTAAAATAAATCATAACATAGTTAACCAAACATCATGACAATCTTCATTGGATGCCATTTCCTTCAGATCCGGCCATGTGTCTTCCTCAAGCTAGCTGCTTCAATCTATATACCTGCGTGCATACTAAAAGTTAGCTACGCTGAGTGAGTTCTAGTTAATAAGGTAACATACAATACATACAATCACTTTCATATACGCATCCGAAGATGCATTTATATACATTACATGTTTTCCATCTTTTCGTACATACATTAATTCATACATACATTTTTTCATACTACATTCATAACTATCTTTACCATTTCAGATATTATTAGGGTATGGTCCCTTCTATCTCAGATATTTGTAGGGTCTGGTCCCTTCTGTCTCAGATATTCTTAGGGTCTGGTCCCTTCTATCTCAGATATTGGTAGGGTCTTGTCCCTTCTTTTCGTACAACTATACATTCACTTCTTTACACATACATTTTTTTATATAATTTCATACATACTCTGAATCATTCATGTATCTTTCATGCATCATACATAAAGATCACCTTTGCTAGCAATATGTGCAATATCCGAAGATCGTTCACGTACCGACAAGCAGTCATTCACATTCTCAATCTCTATCACATATATCATATAAGGCATACATTTACCACTTAGGGTATGAGTATTATATAATCACATCCAGTATGCACACAGTCCCAAAAATATAACAACGAAGTGGGGCTAGAAACTCACCTGAATTCGGTTCCTCTCAGAGTTAATGGTAGCTCCTTTCTTTAACTGGGCATGGCTAACTTTAAACGGGCCGATCTACGAACATGATCTAGTCTTGGTATCGGTTTTGGCTCGAAACGATGCTTTAAAACTAACAAGCTCTGGTTTTTACCTTCAGATCTTTGCTCGGGAAATAGAAGGGTTTTTGTGTGTGTTTTTGAAGGTGTAGGCTATGGTGTAGAGATAGATAAAAATGAAAAGGTTTAGGGTTTAAGTGGTATTTATACTCCCTTAAGCCTATGGACCTAAGGGTCATTCCATCCCTTATTCCATCCTTTAATATCTAAGCCCACTCTCTAATATTTTATTTATTTAATTTATTAACGACACGCCAATAATAAACAAAATTTCCTTTATTAATATTATCGAAAGTAGGATGTTACACCTTAAATGTCATTTCTTATTGATTTTGAGGAATAACCACCAGGGACAAATTATAAATGATGACCGGTCGAAAATGAGCTTCAATCCCCTTTACCATTTCTTTTGCATGTCTTTTTGGTATCCCCAATGGTACTCTTGGTTGGCCCATTTTCCAATACATGGGTCTTGGAGGAGCATATTGTTGAAATTTTGGTTGGAGCATTTGTTGTGAAAGTGTTGCTCTTGCTGCCGATGTAGAGGAACTTGTTGTTAAACAACCGGTGGTTGTTGAACTTGTTGTTGAACAACCGGTGGTGGTTATCTATTAAAATCTTGAACCAGTTCCGTTTGTTGCCTTTGAGCATAGACAAAGATCCCTTGATTCACCCTTTGATTTATGTCACCTCCCATGTAATAACCTTCCACTTCATAACCCACAAACTCCCTTTCAAACCCATCACCATAACCCTCACCTTGTGTTCTTGAAGATTGCACAAAAGGCAGTGGTTGATATTGGAAACTTGATTGTGGTTGTTGAAAAATTGGAGTGGTATGCAGTATAGGTGGTTATTGTTAGTATGGAGGTGGTTGGTATTGTTTTGATGATGATTGATCGAAATTAGGAAATACCTGGGAAACTGGTGGCAATGTTAATAGGTATGAATATTGACCGATAGTGGGCACAGTTACGTAAGTTGGTTTCAATTCACTTGATGAAGTAAGTACATTAGTGGAATTTGGTGGAGGTGTAATTGGTGGAGGCGTGGTTGGTAATGTATGACCCGAAGTGGGAGTCGGTGATTCCATTGTGCTGTTCAATGCAGTTGGAGAACCAAGAAGCTTGTTCTCCTGAAGTAAGACCCTGTTTCTTCTAAGCGTTCATTCAATCTCGGGATCAAAAACTAGTGGTGATGACCTGTTAGAGCCTCTAGTATGCATACACCTGTAAGTATTGATGGTTAGTTAATTTGTATATGCTATAGTTCGTTTATTCATTAGTTTTAATTGTTTATTTTAGGAACTTCGATACTTCATACGTGTATTATTGTATTTAAGGTCACAGGTGTTAAAGCTCTTAATTTGGACCTGCTGATGCATGTATGGATGACCCGGGATGTCCAGCACGCAAAAAGAGAAAGATTTATGAAGTTTGCTAGTGACAAGTACCATCGCGATACGCGATGGGCATGCTTGGAGACCCATTGCGTATCGCGATTGGTTTTCAATAAACTGTTGACCAATGGGTCCATCTTGATACGCGATGAACCAATGAAACCCCCATCGCGTATCGCGATGGCATGTGCAGACGGGCTGTTAGGGTTTATTATCAAATTTTCATCATTCATGACCCTATCTTTGTTTTTTTATCAAAAGGGGCGTTATCAGAGCTTGAGGCAGCTGATTCCATCATTCCAGATCGTTCCAATACCTTTTACATGATCCATATCATCATTATTTAAGATTAAATGATGTCGAGGCTCGACTAATCTCCTTGAATCTCACCCAGGAATGTATAGTTTGTAACTTTCTCAGTTTTCTCATGTGACTAAGAACACTTATGTATAATTGTTTATGGTTGTTAAATTATTATTGATGTTTGGTATTTCTGGGTGTTCAATCGATTTAGGTTTACATTGATCTGAACGATTTGTTACCAGTTTCTATAATAATTGATCATATGACTGTTTGATTAGATTGAATACGATAAAACATATGATTGCTCTTAACTGAGTCACACTGGCAGGGACTGTTTGATAACCAGTGTCGTGTGTAAAGTGATTGTTGATGTCTAAGGTTTTGTCTTATTGATCAGTCTGTAGTTAACCTTTAATAATTAATCTGTTAGGTTGCATGAGATCACTGTATATTGCTTACTTGAAATCACGGGTGTGATTTGCTTTTGTTAATTGATTGAAACTTGTTTACTCGTTTGTGTGTTTAATTCGCAACTCAAACTATTGCTTGTGTGATCATCACTAAAATCTATCACTTCATAATATTAAAATTGTTTACATGAATTGCATTAACCACACGAATTTACACGATACCTTATTTACCCTATCTGCTTAGGTTATTTAGGTTTTTGCATGAATCGAACGACGGTCATCAAAATGGCGTTGTTGACGGGGAGTTTGTGCGCTTAGTGTTTTTTATGTTATTTGATTTTTGTGTTTAATTTTACTTTTAGTCTTAATTTTTGTTTTCAGTTTTTAGTTTAAATTTTATTTTTTTCTATTTTACATGGGGTGTGTTGTTTGTGTAGATAATAGGTTTATGCACACCTGCTACTCGGGGAGATAGTCACCGTTAGTTTTCGAGCCCAAAATAGAAAGATTAGCTCGGCAGAACCGATTTCAGAACCGAAATTCAGAAATGGCAGATCAAGACCATAACCAAAACCAAAACCAAAATCAGAATGAAAACCAAATCCTAGACCCACTTCCACAAAATAACATGTTCCACCCACATAACATCCCTCCACCACCAAATTTCAATAACCAAAACGACCAAAATAACTCAGCTCAAGCTTCCAGAACCCGAAACCGAAACCGAAACCTAAACTTAAACCTTGACCAGGCCGGACCAGTAGTTCCAAATAATAACCCTAACCGTAGAGTTCGGATAAATCTCGATGATGCAACCTAGTATTCCACAGAAGATGAAGAAGAGGGGGAAGATAATAATGTAAATCAGGATTTCGAGGTTGAGAATGAGGTTACCAGGTGGGTTAGAAGAAATCGGGCGGTGGAGCCAGATAATGAGGATATTGAGCCGGAAGACGAGGGTGATGATAATTGGGATGAGGAGGTTGAAGAGCCAGTGAATCGAAGATGGGCGGAAGCGGTTAATAGAAACGGAAGGGGGTCGAAATAGAGTGAATCAGGTGGAACGTCCCGAAAGAGTTCGTGGTATTCAGGTGAACAGGGGTGGTTTGGTGAATCCCAGGGGGTTTAGGTGGAATTTTGTGGCCCCGATTCAGGGTGTTAACATTCGGTTCAGACCGGCTATCTCAGATGGAGCGTCCCCGTTGGTCCCACAGGAAAGAGTGCCGGGACAACAAAATTTTAAGTCCCGGAAATCATACATTAACATTGTTCCGCATTTTCACAGGATGGTTCAAAGGACCCATATTCTCACTTGACCTATTTTTCAGCTATTTGTGGGTCGATTGGTGATGATACATTTGATTAGGATGAGGTTCGGTTGTGGTTACTCCATTTTTCCCTAAAAGACAAAGCAAAACTATGGTTTAACTCGCTACCAATGTACAGTATCAGAAACAGGGCCGAGATGCAGCAGGTGTTTCTGAACGAGTATTATTCGGAGTCTGATGTGTTGCAAAACACATAGAGTTTTATCCCAATTTTGTGTAGTTTTGTGCGTAAACAGTTAACGAATATAAATTTTTTTTGCATGAAATTAAATTTTTGTGTATATGATAGGTCCCATGTTGAAGAGAGTGTGAAAACGAGTTAAATGGAGAGAGAATCAGCTAAAACGGAGCTCGGATGAAGCCGGTACGCGCATACGAAGATAAACGAGCTGGAAGTCGAAAAACGTCAGAAAATGGCATGGCCGAGCTACGCAAGCAGGTCATACAATTCAAGAAGCATGTGGTGGATTCCAACATGTCCCAAGGCTGCCAAGAACAGCCAGAAATCATAAAAACAACTATTTTGTTTTCTAGTTGGCCTTGTGGGCTTGTTTTTACCTATTTTATATTAGGAAAGAGGTGTTTAAACACATATATAAAGGGTTTATACCCTATGAACGATTTTAGAACATATTTTCCAGCCACCATACCGGCACTAGAGGAGAAACGAAGGAGGACAAGCTTACGGTTCTATCTTTTATCCTTCGGTTGTCGGTTTTGACTATTTTAACGTTTGTGAGTTCGTTTTTGGTTTTTAAGCATTCAAACCTTTTGTAATCAGATTTATATGAACATGTTTATCATTTATATCTATTTTATCTACTGTTCATTGATTATGATTGGCTAAACTTCTTTGTTCTACCTAGGTTAGATGATTATGGTTAGGTTTTAGTGAGTTTTATGGATTGTTTGATCATCATGACTTGATTTGTTAATGAAAGTTTGGTTTAATATTGAATTAGGTTGTGTTTATTGGCTGTGATTTTGTTAATTATACTCATATACCTCTTGCTTTGATTGATTGAATAAGTTTTGATTGATTTTAGCTTGTTTGAACTCTTTAGTTTGTGTTTAGATATTGTTTGCGGGAAGTACAACCGTAGGGTTTAAGTGAGTGTTTTAATTGAATATAATCTGTGGGTGAACACCTTCTTAGATACCGGGAGGTGATAGGAAGTAAAGTCGTCTCATAGCTTTTACTTGTTAGAATTAAGATCGCGCGAGAGCGGGTTTGGTTCTTGTCGGGTTTGGGTTTTTGAGCGATTAGTTGGTCTAGTTTAAGTTAAACTAAATTGTTCCTCTATCCTTGGTTGCGTAGTATTCGTCTCCATTAGGGTAGTGTGTCGGTGAGTCCTAGAGGAAAGTCGGCATTAGAACACTTTAACAACTTGTTTCCCGGTTTGTTCTTAAAATAAACTAACTGTAAGTTAGGGTTTGTTAGTGAGACCGAGAGGTGATCTAGCTTTCTTGAGTGAACCTTAGTTGTCTCATCCTTACGAACCGGTGTCGTGAGATTCTTCAATCCATTACCTTATTATACCTTCGATATGATTCTTACCTAGGTAGACGTTTTCTCCGATTGCAGTCAAGTTTCCAAGTTTTGTTTAAGAGTTTATTTAAGTTAAGTTAAGTTAAGTCTAGTTAATTAATTTAGTTAAAGTAAGTTAGGTTAAGTAGTTAATTATATTAAAAATCATTTAAATATTCTTAGGTGAATCTTGGTTAGGTTTAAGTATCATTAACGTTTTCAAGTGTCATTGTGTTTGATACTCGGACTTCCTTAGTGCTATACTATTAGTGATCGGTACACTTGCCGGTTTTGTGTTGTTTCTTTAGGATTTTCGTTTAATAAATTTAAAGCTTAGTTGTGAGAGCATCATTATACACACATCAGAGTTTTTGGCTTCGTTGCCGGGGACACGGTTTGAGGCGTATTTAGAACGACCCGAGTTGGGATTTACCTATTGTATTTTCGTATACTTAGATTAGATTAGTTATTTTAATTAGTTTAGTGTTAGTTTAATTTTATTTTAGTATTTTATTCTATTTTTATATGGTGCCCGTGATCCTTTTCTTTTGAGTGTTCTTTATAGGAAATATGTTCGGACGACAGGTTGGAACGCCTTGGTGCAAAGTGTGTGGCGGAGATCACTGGGTACATGATGCATATGAGTGAAGAAGGATAGAAACCGAGGCACGGAAAGCTCCATGGGAATCACTTTTGGCAAAGCCTCCTCCATACCGATTTGCATATGATAAAATGGGGAACTTCTTAGGGTATAAAGATTTGTCATGGAATATATTAGAGCCCACCCCAGAATTGGAGGAAATAATGGATGATGTGTTGTTTGCTATTAGAAATGATTTGAAATATATTCCACCTTTGAATCGACCTTTGTTTGAAACCCTGAGTGAGATTGAAGATACCGGAATGGAGGAGCATAGAGTAGAGGAGTATGTTCCCTCTTGGGAGGAAGAATTTAAGGATAAGTTTGGTGAGGAGTTGATGGACTTTTCCATTACGGATGAAGGCGAGTTTGACCCACTTGGTGATATAAAGCTGCTTGAAGATTTAATATATAACGAGCCAAGTGTAGGGATCGAGAAGGAGCTTTGTAAGGAGAGCCATGAGGTAGTTAGTGATTTGTTCCTTCTGACACTTCACCTCGATTGTGAAAAACCAAAACACGAACCGTACCCAATCTCCATTCGGGACGTCTTAAGGTTTAAAAATTTGGCTAAAAGGATTAAAAAGGAGGATTTTTAGGCGAAGAAATTATAGTGTGATGAAGAGATTGACTTCCCCATTTCACTTCATTGAACCATTTTTGGGGGAATTCAAGAGTTGGTGGGCCGAGTTTAATTCATATGGTCGGGCCAATGAGAGTTGTCCAATTGGTTTCTTCCCGACCAATTGTAAAAAGAGAGTGTTGAGGAGCATCGATGGGAAGAGGATAAAGGAGAAGCCTCCTGATTGAGGTTTCGGGAGCGAGTCCGGCTGAAGACTATTCAATAAACTTAGCGCTTCCCGGGAGGCAACCCGGTAATATCTTTCCTTATTATTTTATTTTCATTTTTATTTTTATTTCTGAGTTTTTCCAGGTGTTTCTTCTCTTACTTGCAGGTTATTCCTTGGTTGGTTGATGAGCTGGAGTTTTAAACAAGTGTGGGGATGCAATATGCGTATGGATTGCCGCTTTCATTCGTTTGTGATAGCTTGATAGAGAGCACTGGAGTTTTAAGCATTCGTTCGAATTGGAGGGCGAGGAACATGATTCACCGCACACTTGCAGATCACATATACCAGGGGAGTCTGTTCCACTTTATTTTTCTTCATGTTTAGTTTTGTCTTTTCATTGTCTCACATTGAGGACAATGTGAAATTTAAGTGTGGGGATGGGAAATTGATGTTATTGGCAAAAATTAAAAAAAAAATGAAAAAATAAATTGATTGAAAACTTAAAAGAAAAATGTCCTAAAAAAATTTAAAGAATATTTTTGCAAATAATGGAAGATGATAGTAAAATCGGAAATTGGGTTTTCAAACTACTAATAATATGAGATAAATAAAAGAAAACACACTTAACTTAGGATGTGTCGGTAGATTCAGCCTTGAGAATGAAAGAGCAATTTGATAAAATGGTTAAAACGGAATTCTTTTGTGGGTAAAGCGTTTTGTCCGTGGAAGATAAGTAATGAAAGGTCGGGCCATACTCAAGCCTCAATTATTGGTATGAATAGTGAAAAGTTTAAAATTTTGAATACGTTATCATATGATGCTTGGGTAGGTTAAACGTTAGAGTATGCCGTGTAGCCTGTGATATAAATCTTAAACTGCTAGTCTAGTGTTTTACACCTCATTGGCGTATGGTTACCTTAAATCTTGTATTGATGGGATGCCCCGGGGTCCGGAGACCATGGGTCTGTATGAGGCCCTAATTGCATGTCACGTAACACGTTATATTTTAAAATTTAAAAAACATAGCAATATCATACTAAAATTAAAAAGAATAAAATGCTCGTTTTTATGGTGTAATTTTTTTTTAAAAACATATTAACATATAAAAAAATTATGGTCGTTAAAACTTCGTGGGAGTTGTTGGTTTATAATAAGGGGGTTAATATGTAACTATTTAATAAGTTAACAAAACTTACCCTTAAGTTTAAGGACCATAATTGTAAGTATGTCTCAAACTAAATTGTTAAAACTTTAACCGTAGATGATCATAGTAAGCAAAGACTATATACTACCCCTAGATTTTCAAAATTGGTTGCATTAGTGATTATACTTTAAGCAATAGTGATTGTACCTCTTAAAATTTAAGAGGCCCTTCACTCATGCATTATATATAGTATAGATATACACATATATACGCCTAATATAACATATAATTAAGAGTAATCATGAACTAGATCTGTTACAATTTAGATCTAATTGATAATTGATATAGATCTGAGTTAATCTCGTGTTCTCTTAAGTGGTATCAGAGCTTTCGGGGTTCGATTGCTCTTGATCTAGTGTTTTAATTTGTTAATTGAAGGTTTATAAGTAAAATTTTAGTTTTATTTAGATTTGTTTTGAATTTAATCAAATTATATGTTGATTTGGTTGAATATGGACTGAATTGAGAAGGATTTGTGATTGTTAAGGTATTGGTAGTGTGTGGTTGAGTGGAATTGGGAATTGGTTCGGATTAGTGTTGTTTTGATTGGATCTGAAATTGGCCGAAAACAGGGGACTGGTTTTTGGACAATTGGATTGGATATTGAAGTGATTTGGTATATGGTGTGTTGCGATTTGATTTCGCGATGGGTTTACGGGTAAATTGAGCTATTATTTGCGTGATTTGGTGTAGTATCGAGTTAGTATTACGGATTTGAGTTAGTGTTTGGTGGTCTTCATTTTTCCAGAAATCTGGAAATTAAGGATGAAGATTTGAATATCTTCATCAGTTGTTGAAGGTTCGTTATATCTTCAGTTAAATCGTTATTGTAGTTCGTTAAACTTTCTTAATTCGTGCTCAATTCGTTACTCAGTTCATTACCAAATTTTATTCGTGTCATCTAGTTCGTCAGACACGTGGTCAGATTTGTTAACCTTATATCTAACAAACTTTTGCCACTTGGCAAAGGCTGTTAGAGTTTGTTATAACCGTTATAACAACCTGATTCGTTAGTTAACTGTATCTAGTTTGTTAGCCTAATTCGTTACCTTGAATCCGAGATTCGTTGATCTGATTCATTAGGTTGACCTGATTCATTTGTAATTCGTTACTTAGTAATTCGTTAAGTGGATTTATAGATTCGTTCATTTGATTCGCTACATTGAATTTAGATTCGTTAATGTAATTCGTTAGACTGATTCGTCAACTTGACCTGATTCGTTGACTCAATTCGTTTGTGATTCGTTACCAATTCGTCATAAGCTAATTCGTGTGATGTTCCTTGTTCGTTACACATATAGCATTCAATTCGTTATAATTGATTCGTTATTATACTTCGTTATAAATATTGTTCACAGTTCGTTAGAGTTACTATTCACAGTTTGTTAATTTTCAAGATGGCTGGTTTTTATGCGTTAGCTTCTCAAAACGCACTCATGCAACAAGTGTTACAATTGGATACTGAGATTGGATCTCATTCCAAGTGTCCTCGATTGATGAAATTTAGTAACTTTGCTAAATGGGAACCTCATTTTCGTGCTCATCTTGGTTCTGTTCATCCTGACTGTTCTTATTGTCTTGATGAAGTTTACACTGTACCGATGATTGGAGATGAGACTATTAGCTTTACCCATAAGGCTATTTCACAATATTCTCAAGAGGAGAAAAAGGCGTTAGAGATTGAAACAAAAGCTCATTCGACACTAACTATGGCTTTACCAGATAACATATTTCATCAAGTGGGTAGTATCAAGATTACTGCTTCATTGTTTCAACACATCAGAATGAGAAGTATGGGAAACACTAAGGAAAGTAAAAAGGTGATGTTAAAGTTTCAATTCAGAAACTTTAATCTACTCAAAGGTGAAACTGTTGAGGAAATGACTACTCGATTCAATCATTTAATTGCTGAAATGAACAAGTTAAAGATTGAACCATCTAAATCTGATAAGATTGATACATTCAAGAATGCTTTACCTAGTTCTTACTCGACATTTCTAATGGTGTTGAAAGAGAATAATTATTTCAGGAATGAGGATTTGACTGCTTTCGAGTTTATGCAAAAAGTTGAATCTCGAGAATATGACTTGAGATGTCAAAAGTATTCTAAAGATAGTCAAGATACTGCTTTATATGGTGGTAGTATGCCTTTAAGCTCGAAAATTACTCCAATCACAACATTTCTCAGTCAAAATGCACAAGAAAACCCCACAGCAACCTATATTGATCCACGTGCTTGTTTCTATACTTCTGGAGGCTCTGGATCTTCTGGTAATTCTGGAACTTCAGCTGCTGCAATTCAATTTTCAACACCACCGACTGTGAATATGAAGAAAGCTGAACAAAATTTTTCCTTCTTGAGTGCTTTCATGTCTTCTTATGAAAATCTGGTTGGTTGTAAAATTGCCACAAGTTAGTTAACTGATAAAGAATATGACCAAATCGATCCTGATGATTTGAAACTCATGGATTTGAAATGGAATATGGCAATGATCGTCAGAAAGGTGAAACGGTTCATGCAAAGAACTGGCAAAGATCTTCCAACATTAAACAAGAAGCTTGGGTTCGATAAATTGAAAGTTAAGTGTTATAATTGTTAAGAGTTTGGACATTTTGACAAAGAGTGTGATAAACCAAAGAAGAAGTATGCTGGTCCTAGAAATCAAGATCGAAGTTCGTTTGGGAAAAATGGAAATGATGTTGATAAGTCTTTTGGAATCAAAACATCTTCTTCTGGGTCACAAGCTATGCTGTCCACATGGATGGAACTGATTGGTCACAAAGATTGTTGTGCAACGACAATCAAGCGAATTTGACTATGTTCGGGTTAAATGAAAATTTTCAAGATGCAAGTGGGAGTAAGCTATCTTCTGACAATGATACTGAGTTTGATTCTGATGATTCATGCGAGAAGCAACCGACTACTTTTGCTTGCATGGCCAAAATTAACGAGGTTAGTCCTTCTGTTTCTTGTGTTGATTGTGAGAAAAACAATCCTAAGTTAGAATCATTGAAAAATCATAATGATTGTTTAGTGAAAGAAATTGCTTCACTTAAGGATACTTATACACAATCTTTAGAATCTCAAATGAGATCTAGGGAGAAAGTTGAAGCATTGTCGATAAGTAATCATGATCTCAAAGCTGAGTTATCTATCAAAATGACGATTAACGATAAAACATTTCAAGAAATCTTGAAACATAGTTCTAAGATAACCGAGCTTGAGAATGAAGTTCTTGAGTTGAAAAATAAGTTGGGCAAGTTTAGAAACTCATCATTTTTGTTAAATGAGATAATTGAAGTATCTGGTAAGCAAAAAGATTCTAAAAAGGGTATAGGTTTTGTTGAAATACCACCAACGTTTTATAATGATTATACGATAAATCCTTTTGAAAGAAAAGAAGAAGAGGTGATTGTGAATGAACCTGTTGTTTTAGAAAAACCTAAACCAGTAAAAACTAATCATGTTAAAGTCCAATCGTCAACTCAAAAACCTCATGTTCAAAGCAATAAAGTTTTTGTTGAGAATGTTGATAAAGTTATCATTGAAGATGTATTTGAACCAGAAATTACACACAAAAATGAGAACATTTCAAGTTCGAATCATATCCTTTGTGAACCTCATGAATTTGAGGAGGCTGTATATGGTTCAAATCCAGTTCAAGAGAAAAATAACACACATGTTAAGGTTAAATCCATGACATCTGACAAACAAAATATTTCGGATGAGGATTTGTTGTGTTTCATAAATCCTTCAGTTTCTACTGGACGTGTGTTTAAATTAATGGGTTTGGACACCATGTTCGTTGAGAAAGACATTCTGATTAGTATTATCAAACCTAAATCGATTGAAAGTGTCTTTCACAATGAAACATCAAGATACAAGATCTTGAACGTAAGTTTGCTTGTGCCAAAACATCAAACACATCAGACCCATTGATTAAAGCTAAGAAATTGTTAAAAACTGCCAAGAAATTTCATTTTGTGAAATCAAGTGGAAATGACACTTTACAAATTTTCAAATTGCTCTAATCTTGATTTCTACATGAAAAAGAAATTGGTGTCGTCTGATGATTTGGCCAAGAGTTTACTAAGAATGTGAGTCATCAACCTTCTGTGGCATCTGTTTTTGCCAAATCTCAAAATGATTGTGTGTACATGTGAAGTTATTTTATTTATGGTCAACAAGGTCATATTGTGAGAAACCGTGGACAGAAGAAATCTCAGAATCTTCATCCATTTGTCAAGGAAAAATCGAAACCGGTTCCTATGATAAAGGAGATTTTGAAACGACCTTTTTCGTGTGACAATGATACTCACATCATGTTTTCTAATTTGAATCCACGTAAGGTGATTCATGTGAATGAAACATCTGGTCAAGTAAAACCAAAGTTTGTTCCAACCGAGCCAATCTGCAAGAACGTGAACTCAAATGTCGTTCAAGCTGCCTATCTGAGACGAAAGACTAAAAGGCCTGTAACTTATTCCAAGGTTGCTGAACAACAATTGAATTCAGCTAAATTTGATTCTTTACATGAAACTCAGAAGGTGCCCAAGACTGAGGCCTGGGCTGCCTTTTTTAACTAATCACTTTCAATTTATGTGTAGGTCCATCCAAGACAGTGCCTGGTGAGAACTGGATAATGGATAGTGGATGTTTTCATCATATTACTGGAAATCTCAACCTCTTAACAAATGTTAGAAATATTCAAGGAGGGTATGTTGCTTTTGATGGGAATTCTGGGGGTATGATAACACAAGAGGGTAAAGTTTCGTCTTTAAAGCAACTGAGAAGGACCCTATTCTGTGGCATCATAGGATGGGTCATATTCATGTTCGAAAGATGAATTATTTAATGGCAAATGACTTGGTCGAAGGTGTTTCTTTGAAGAACTTTAAGTTATCTGACCACTGTGTTGCTTGCAAGAAAGGCAAAAAGTCACATCCGTCTATGTTATTGAATTCCATTGATACTCTTTTAGAACGACTTCATTTGGATTTATCCGGTCTTGTGAATCGTGCGAGTATCTCTGGAGATTGGTATTGTTGTGTAGTTACCGATGACTACTAAAGATATTCATGGGTCTTACTTATGAGTTCAAAAGATCAAACACCTTTTCTGGTTCAAAATTTTATCACTAAGATCGAATCACTATACAAGCAAAAAGTGAGTAGAATTCGAAGTGATAATGGTACCGAATTTAAAAACACTGTATTGGATTTCTTTTGTGTTCAAAAAGGAATTCATCGAGAGTATAGTTCCCCTTACATACCACAACAGAACGGTGTTGCAGAAAGGAAAAACAGAACATTGATTGAAGCATCTAGAACTATGCTAGCCAATTCTAAGCTTCCTGTCCAATTCTGGAACGAGGCTGTGAATACTGCTTGTTATACGCTTAATCGGGTTCTAACAGTTAAGACAAGTTATGAGCTTTTGTACAAACGGAAGCCTAACTTAAAGTACTTGGAACCATTTGGGTGTCCTTGTACGATGTTGAAAGAGATGTGGGTAAATTTGAAGAAAAAGTTATTGAAGGTTATTTCTTAGGTTATGCATCTCCAAAGAAAAGGGTATTTAATTTTACTTCTAGTTGTGTGGATGAGTGGTACCATGTGGATTATCAAAGGTACACCACAGCTCCTTAAGGAAAAGGTCCCGACTGGATGTTTGATTATGATGGTTTATTTAATTCGTTTACTCCATCAACTGAGCAACCAGATGAAGACCTGGTTCGTGCGTATTTTAAAGATCAATTGGTACTTCCAAGGTTTTCAAATTCTAATGATGTTGAAGCTCCAACTATAGCTCCAACTTACGATCCACGTGATGATCCTCCTGCTTCATTTGATGATGTTTCTATTTCTTCTGATGATAATCAAGTTGTTGATCAAGTTATTGAACTTGATACAGTTGACAGTGATGATTCAATCATGAGCTTGGAGAACATTACACTAACTTATTCAAAAATGTTGTTGTTCCTGAGAATCCCACTCTTAGGATTCATAATTATCATCCAAAGGAAAACATCATTGGGGAACTCGATGTGGGAGTACAAACACGTCATCAAGTTGCTTCTTCGAGTGAGAATAATATATTGTGTTCTTATGCAGATTTACATTCTTCTGGAATTGTAAATGTTGCCAAATACATCTGCTTTCTAAACCAAATAGAGCCAACGACGACTCGTATGGCACTTGAAGATTCTTCTAGGATAGAAGCAATGTAAGAGGAATTCCAAAAATTCGCACGATTGGGTGTATGGGATCTTATCGACAAACCCGCTAGAGTTAAGAAGCCTATTCCAACTAAGTGGATATTTAAATGTAAAAAGGACGATCAGGGGGTGATTGTGAGAAACAAGGCATGACCAGTGGTGCAAGGTTTCCATCAGCAATAGGGTATAGACTACACTGAGGTATACGCTCTGGTAGCAAGATTGGAGGCTATACGAATTTTTCTGGCTTATGCGGCTTACAAGAATATTAAAGTCTATCAAATGGATGTGAAAATTGCTTTTCTCAACGGTGAACTACATTAGTAAGTGTTTGTGTTACAACCTCCTATATTTGAGGATCATGATTATCCTGACCGGGTTTATCGCTTAAACAAGGCTCTATATGGTCTACATCAAGCCCCGAGAGCTTGGTATGGCACGCTTGCCGACCATTTGACCGATAATGGCTTCAAGCGAGGGACTTTTGACTGCACTTTATTCTATAAAAACATTGGTGATGATCTTATCCTCGTTCAGATTTATGTCGACGACATTATCTTTAGGTCAACAAATGACAAGTTGTGTAAGGAATTCGAGAAGTCGATGCAAAAAAAGTTTGAAATGAGTTCGATATGAGAGATGAACTTCTTTTTAGGGTTGCAGGTTCATCAGTCTGCAAAAGGAATCTTCATTCACCAGACTAAGTACGTGAACGATGTCTTGAGCCGATTCAAGATTACTGCCGGAAAAATCCCTTCAACTCCTCTCCCTGTGGGTCACAATTTATCACCGGATGAATTGGAGGATACCGTCGATCCTACCCACCATCGAGCTATGATTGGTTCTTTAATGTATCTTACTACTTCTCAACCTGACACAATGTTTGCAGTTTGTTTATGTGCTAGGTACCAAGCTAGTCCCAGAGTTACTCACCTAGCAGCGGTCAAGCGTATTCTTCAATATCTGACGGGTAATCCTGACATCGGGTTATGGTACCCCAAGGATGATAATTTTGAACTTAATGCCTTTTCTGACTCAGACTATGGAGGCTGCAAGATTAACTTCAAATCAACTACAGCAGGGTGTCAATTATTAGGAAGCCGGCTTGTTTCCTGGCAGTGTAAGAAGCAGACAACGGTCTCCACTTCAACCGCTGAAGCAGAATATGTTGCAACCTCAAGTTGCTGTTCCCAGCTTTTATGGATCCAACAACATCAGCGCGACTATTGTTTGAAGTTTCTTACTACTCCCATTTCAATTGATAACTCTGCTGGCATTAGCATCACCAAAAATCTCGTACAACACTTTAAAACGAAACATATCGAAATTCGATATCATTTCATACTGGATTGTTTTGAAAAGAAGTTAATTGATCTTGAGAAAGTACATACTGATTTTCAAAAAGCCGATCTATTTATCAAAGCATTTGACAAAACCCGTTTTAACTTTTTGCTTTGTTTAAATGGATTAAAAACACTTGCTGATATCCTGAAACAAGGATAATTATCTTTATTTTATTTTCATTATTAATTTTGTTTTATTTTTCTTTTCTTTTATTTTGGTTTTGGATTTTAGGGGGTGAAATAGAAATAGAAAATACAAAAATATTGTGCTTGTCGTTTGCATAGATAAAATCCAAAAACATTGAAAATTTTGAAAAAGCCAAAAATATTGTATTTTTCTTGTTCTGGTTTAAAAGACTTTGAAAACCCAAAAACATTAAAAATCTGAAAAATAAAAAAGATTGTGAATTTCTCGTATGTATAGAAAAATCCTAAAAGACAAAAAGATTGTGTTTATGTATGTAAAGAGAAAATCTAAAAAGTTTTTTTGCATACGTTCACTGAAAATTATGTCAATTACTTACATTTGAAGGACATATATGTGTATATGTTTGGTCCTGAGGTTTACTTGTAAAATACAGGATAGCCATTTACCTGACAATGGAACGTAGTTGGGGCGAATGTTATGCGTTTTACTTTATTCTCTCATTGAAAACTATTTCGGTTATTTAAGTTTGTTAAACATGCTTGCATGTTTTGGTCCTGTTATCTACTTGTAGATTAATAGGATAGCCATTAATCTATATACTGAAAGTAACTGGGGTGATTGAATTTATTTTTATTCTCCTCAAAAATTGGGTTTTGAAGTCTTAATTCGTTAGCTTTAATTCCTAATTCGTTAGACCTAATTCGTCCTTATTTACTTGATAGCAAAGTAGCTAATTCGTCATAACGAATCTTCAATTCGTTATAACAAATCAGAATTTTTAACGAATGTCATTTTAAATTATTTTAAAATTAAAAGTTTATAAATAAGTTAAATTTTAATCTGTTAATTATGTTTTATAATTATTTTTTATTATTATTCTTTGTCACTAATTCTCGAGTTTATTTATATAGCATAATGGCTGACAATATGGATCAGGATCCTCCAACAACTGAGCCACAACAACAACAACAGGCGTTATCTTTATTATCGTACGACAAAAAGCATAACATCTGTGCTTTTTTCGATACGAATTTTTCTGATGAGGACGTATTTGGAGATTTGTTAACAATTATAAGACGTCTTGTAATTCATTATGCTGTGACTGCTCGACCGAATGTTCATTTCAGCATTATACGTCAATTCTGGAATCCAGCCCGTTATGTTGAAGCTGAGAATCACATCACAGCTACTATCAACGGGAAGTCTATTATTATCACCTGAGGAGTTATCAGAAGAGTTTTGCAGTTTGATGATATTACAGATAACCCGTGCGAGTTTGATCGGGAGTTTTATTCAAGGTTTATTTGCCCGTGTATTTTATGCTGGTGATTTGGGCAAGTCCTTGTATAACAAGGCGTACTTGTGCCCAACATACAAGTACTTACTTCATGTCTTAATTCATTCCCTTAGTGGATGTAAGGGTGGCTTCGATGAATGTCGGATTATGTTACAATCGGTATTTCTCACGTTGATACTGAACAAGCCATTTCACTTTTCTGAGATGATCTTTTATCATCTCTAAGAGAATTGTCTTGTGATAAATAGACGCAAGAAATTCTTAATGTATCCTCGGTTCATTCAGCTTATTATCCAAGACATGATTCAAGACTTGGTGATTGATCAAACACTACAGGATGATGTGATGGTTCTTGATCATATGACTGCTGATACCGTTCATCGAATGAAGAGTTATAGGCAGACTCCACATCCGCCATTCAATAGACTGATTGGTAATCTGGTGAATCCAGATAATGTATGTCCTCCCAATGGTCGCTGGATCCATGATGACTAGGATTCCGAGCGTGAGGAAGGACCAGGTGGGAATGATGGTGATGAGGGTGACAATAATGATGGTGGTGATGGTGACGGTGGTGAGCCAGCCCAACAACAAGCTGAGGTTGAGGCAGTTGCTGCTATAGCTGCTCAAGGTAAATGTAAAGGGAAAGAGATAGCTGGTGAAGGGTCGTCTAAACGACGTGTGTAAGCTGGTTCTGGTATTTCATATGGAGTTCAACCTCCAAGGTCGTTCATTCCTCAAAGACCTGCGGTGCCGCTTACTACTAGCTCCCTGGAACTTACTTTGACGACCACACTCATGTCAGATCCTCGGCTTGGCATGATTCCACAATCTGTTCTATCTACTTTGCCAAGGCCTACTACAACTTTGGTGATTCCACCAACACCGACAATGATGCCTCCACCACCAATGGATATTTCATTTTTGAGGCTTAATCGACCTCAAGGTCCTATTCAGCTGATCCCTTCTTCGTTCCTTGCTATGTCACATGATCAACAAATGAATATGGTCTTGACTTTACTTCATTTATATGAAAATCAGATGTCTGTTAACCGATTGACTCAAGAGCGTATGATGGATAATCAAAGAAGACTGATGGGATATGTCTCCTATTGTCAAAAGGAAACTAAGGAGCTTCGTGAGATTGTTAAGTCTCAAGGGGTGAAAATAAAGGAACAAGAGGATCTTATCTTACAACTGACATGCAAGGATGATGCACTTAAGAAGCATAAGAATAATGATGAAGATCCAGATGCTTCGGGTACTGGAGGAAGTGAGCCTAAACAAACTCACGGCTCGTCTTCTAGTGCAGGTACAAGTGCTGTTGGTGATTCTGGAAAACCGTTGGTTGTTTATCATGATTCAACAAATGTTAAACCCATTGAGTCGATAAAAGCCAATACTGTTATATTTATTGATGGGTCGGGGATGGTCAGAAGCCTTGTGAATGCTGATGAATTAGAAGTGGGACAGTTTGTTGAGAGGTCCTTCACACGAGAGCAGATTTCTATACCACTGGTCTAAACGACGATGAGCTAACCGTGTTAGAGGCGGGGAATGCTGTGGAGGTCGAGAATGATGAAGAGATCTTGAATGATCCGACTATTCAAATGAACACGTCTTTTATTTATGAAGACGAGGAAATTGAGATTGAGGACGTTACAGCTGAGGAATACCCTGATATGTTTCAACGAACTAATGTTGATTAGGGTGCTCCTGTATTTACAGAAGAAAATGTTAAAGCAGCCGAAGACCATTTGGAGAAAAGGTCAAAGGGTAAGAGTGTTGATACAAGATTCGACTCAAAGTGAGATCCGACTGTCGCTGATATTCAAGGGTGGTTTGCTTGTCGGGACAAGAGTGCCCGTAAGATTATAGATGCATACATATACGTTGATGAAGAACGAAAGCAGGAAGCCATTGTACGTGCCAAAGCCAATAAGATGACTTCTTTCAACGTTGTATCTAAGGTTCAAGGTGATATTGTTTCATGGCTTTTCAATTGATAGAACCGTTCCCTGGTGCGGAAGCGTGAATAATTTGTATTATTAACAGTGGAGCTCGGATCTAGGGTTAGGATCGATTCTCACTCATATTCATTCTTGAAAGATGTTTGGACGGATGGGGTGTAGTGGGAGAGAGCCTGATTCGATTAACAATAGTCAATAAAATTGGATGAACAAATATATGTAATCGAAACACAAACAAGATAGAACTGACAGTATGATTACATTAACCGAATGATTCTTGTTGGTGCATGATGCCAGTAGTTCATTTATCTCGTGTTTATTTGTGTCTGTAATCGTTACATAGTTCTTATTGTGTTGAACGTGTTAGTTTGCGTCTTGTTTAAACGAACTTGTTTAGTAGCGAAGTTAGGGACAACTTCGCCTAATATGTTAAGCGAAGTTGTCGTGCTTTATAACCTAACTTCGGCTACCAGTTTAGATAGACTTTTGACGGCTAAGTTTGTGACATTCTGTATTACGTGTGTTGGTGTCTTTGTTTATCGACATCGCAATATAACAAGTATTCCTTTGTGTTTGTGTGTTTGCGTGTGATTTACGTGTTCCTCGTGTTAGCACTCGTATCGTATACGTAGGGGATTCCGCACCCTCGTGTTACGAGATACTCCTGTGTAGATCCGACTGCAAAACTTCTGAAAGGAACTGATTTCGTAGCATGGAAAGATAGGTTTGAACAGTATGTGAAATATCAAGATGCAAAAATATGGTTCTGCATTCAAGATGGGTACATTCCACCGACTACTGAGTTTGAAGGTCGTGAGCAACTTAAGAAATACAATAAGATGGAGGATGGTGAAAAGAAAATTTACGAAGCAGAAAGTAAAGCACTAGAAGCCATAACGATGGAACTTCCTCAAGAGATCCTCCATACCTTCAAAAAGTACAAGACCGCGAGAGAGTTGTGGGAAGCACTAGAGAATCGCTATGAAGGAAACGTTGGAATTCGAAATTCAAAGTCAAAAGTGTTGAAAACTCAATTCTCAGTGTTCAAGTACCTTAAGAATGAGTCACTTGATGATATAATTACAAGATACTATCACCTAATGACTGAGTTGAACAACTACACCATAAAATACACAGAGACAGAAATTGTTGAAAAACTACTGGATGCTCTACCGCCCAAATGGGAAATATACACAGTCTTGATAAGAGATGATAAAGATTTTGAAACTTTTGAGTTGGAAACGGTGGTCAATAAGTTACGTAATTATGAGCTAAATATGATAAGAAAAGAGACTCCAACTGATCAGGTTCTGGATCCAGAAACGTATGATGCAAAAGGGTCTCCAAATACAAGCTCTTAATCAGAATCGACTGCGTATTACTCAGGAGGTGAACCTAACTCTACTCAAGATGGTCATGTGGTGATGAATATGGATGGAGACATATGCTTTGTAGCGGGTGGAAGTAGTTCATCAAAACCTCAGTCCTCAGCTAGTAATTCCACAGCCAGTGCATCTAGCAAGAATTACTCACAGATGCCTATGAGTGTGAAATCAGCTGAACAACAATTTGCTCTGTATGCCTCCTTCATTGCCTCTTATGAGAATTACATCAAGGGAAAGATAGTAGATCCTGCAACCTTGGATGAGGATTATGATCAGATAGATGCCGATGACATGGAAGAAATGGATCTGCAGTGGCAAATGGCAATGATTTTAAAAAAGGGTGAAGACGTTTATAAAGAAAACTGGTAGAAAGTTCGTTAGAGAGAGACCGGAGTTCGACAAGTCAAAGGTTCGTTGCTACAACTGTCAACAAAATGGCCACTTTGCTAGAGAATGTACAAATGAGAGAGTGGAACGAAGTCAGAACAGGCCTGCTCAACAGAATGGAGGTGGTAATGAAATTAAAGCTATGGTGTCTCAACAGAACGGTGGGTATAACAGGAATATACAAGTTGAGGAGGTGATTGAACAAGCAAATCTGGTAAACATTGAGACTGGAAGATGTGACAAAGAGTCATTGGAGAATAAATCATACATGGAAGAAGTGAACGATCAGCTATCAGAGGTATGTTCTGAAACTCACTGCGAGCAATGTGAAAAACTGTCTGATCAATTGAAAGCTTTAACCGATCAGTTTGTTAGTTTGGATATTGAATTAAAAAAAATTAAAAGAAGAACATCACTATTTTAAACTAAATAAAATAGCTATTCGGTAAAAATAAAAGTTAGTGAAAAAGATATAAGAAGCCTTAAGGCCACCCTAGCTGAAAAAATGCAAGTAATTGATCTTAGTTATAAGTTGTAGATGAAAATAACAAACTGATAGCTAAAAAGGACAAACAGATAGCTGATTACCATGTAAAAGTGGTGGAACTGAACAGGAAAATTAAAAAATTTAGAAATTCTTCTGTAGTTCTTGATTACATTCTAAGTGTTCAACGTTCCCCAAACAACAAAGGGGGAATCAGATACACTGAAGTTCCACCACCTTTCAACAATAATTATACTTATAATCTTGTTAATCAGCCATCCGTTTGTGCTGAAACTGGTCAGACAGCATCAATTAAGGTTCATTCGAACAGGTCCTTTAAGTTCGTTGAGATGAAAGATGAAGTTTTGTTACTCAAACGGGGGGAGGAATATGAGTTTAACAAAAATAAATCGTCGTTAAACACAATTGTTCCCCCATAGGTGAGACAAACTGATAGGAACACAACCTCATTGTCAAACACAACTTTTGATACGAACGTTCAAAGGAACACTAATTCGAACAACAGTTGTTTTAGATGCAAAAGGATATGACACTTTGTCAATGACTGTCTTCTGAAACGGAGAAAATCTGGAAATATCAAGCCAACTAAAACCGAGATTAAAACAAACTCTAAATCTGATGCTAGTAAAAATACTAACACATCCAACTTCAATCGTTGGAATAATCCAAGATTTCAAAGAAACCAGCCTCGGTTTTTCTCAACTAATTACAGATCAAGTAACTATGAATCAATTAGTGCGAGAAACTGAAGGATATATGGATGGCCTCATAATCAATGTTCTAGAAATTCTCCATTCAGATCAAACAGAAACTTTCCTCAAAAGAACTTTGGGCAACCAAGGAATTGGATGTCTGCTAATAGGTTTGATCAACCCAAGACCAAAAGTCTTGGGTCCCCCGCTTCTAATTCATCTCTTTGATTGTGCATGAACAGTCGAGCAGGACTGTGAACAACCTGTGGGTTGTAGATAGTGGTTGTTCCCGGCACATGACTGGTAACAAGAAATTGTTACGTGATTGAAGACTGTTCAAGGAGGAAGGGTTAGTTTTGCAGGAGAAAGTGGAGGGAGAATTACTGGAATTGGTACTGTTGCTAATGGGAGGATCAAGTTGGAGAAGGTTAATTTTGTAGAAAAGTTAAAGCACAATCTTTTGAGTGTCTCTCAGATCTGTGACAAAGAATATACTGTGCATTTTACAAAAGATGAGGCACTCGTGCTTTATCCTGGTTTCAAGATTCCTGAAGCCTGGGTTGTGATGAAAGCTCCAAGAGAAAATAGCACATATGTGATTGATATGAGGTCAACCGAGATGGTGACGGAAGAGTCATGTCTTCTGTCAAAAGCAACAGAATCTAAGTCCAAATTATGGCACCAACGAATGGGTCATATTCATCTTCGTAAGATGAACTACATTGTCAAGAATGGGCTGGTACTTGGGGTTCCCTTATTGAACTTCAACTTTGAAGACCAATGTTTATCATGTAAGAAAGGAAAGCAGCACAAGAAACCACATCACTGCAAAAGGGTTAACTCTATTGTCACCACTTTGGACTTGCTCCACATGGACCTTTTTGGTCCCGTAAATGTCAAGAGTCTAGGAAGAACGTCATACTGCTTGGTGGTGACTGATGATTACTCGCGTTACTCATGGGTTTATTTTCTGAAGGCAAAAGA
This sequence comes from Bidens hawaiensis, assembly GCF_021521415.1. Classification (NCBI taxonomy): domain Eukaryota; kingdom Viridiplantae; phylum Streptophyta; class Magnoliopsida; order Asterales; family Asteraceae; genus Bidens; species Bidens hawaiensis. The sequence continues at coordinate 657,644 of NW_027491792.1, forward strand.
TGAAACAGTTCAATTGGTAATTAACTTGATTACCAAAGTGGAAAATATTGTTGGGAGAAAGGTAAAGCTCGTTACAAGTAATAATGGAACGGAGTTCAAAAACTACCAAATGGAGATGTTTTGTTTGCAGAAAGGGATTGAACATCAGTTTAGCGCACCATATACTCCGCAACAAAATGGTGCATGATGCCAGTAGTTCATTTATCTCGTGTTTATTTGTGTCTATAATTGTTACATTGTTCTTATTGTGTTGAATGTGTTAGTTTGCGTCTTGTTTAAGAGAACTTGTTTAGTAGCGAAGTTAGGGAAAACTTCGCCTAGTATGTTAGGAGAAGTTGTCGTGCTTTATAACCTAACTTCGGCTACCAGTTTAGACAGACTTTTGGCTGCGGAGTTTGTGACATTCTATGTTACGTGTGATAGTGTCTTTGTTTATCGACATCATAATATAACAAGTATTCCTTTGTGTTTGTGTGTTTGCGTGTGATTTACGTGTTCCTCGTGTTAGCACTCTTATCGTATACGTAGGGGATTCCACACCCTCGTGTTACGAGATACTTCTGTGTAGATCCGGCTGGGAACCTACAATTCTCATAAAAAAGAACCACTCATACATACATTTATACATACACTAGAAATATCAGCCACCTCCAGGAGAGCTCATCCTGGAGGCGGAGACTCTCTCAAAGGGATAAATCCCTAGATCTCACTCAATACACAATACACTCACTCATACTAGACAAATGAATAAAAACATCTATTTATACTAGTCTAGCATGACTTGGTCTTCAAGCCATCCACCCTTGGTTGAGACCAAACAATATATTTTTCACCCACAAATTAATTCGATTCGTCGGCCTAAAACATAAGTTCCAACATCAATTCTGAATTAAATGTTTGTATCATCAAATGGGAGAACGGCGTTCAGTATTATGAAAAGATTACTGACGTTCTCTCATTACCAAGGTGGGATGTACGTACTCTTGTGTACCGTCCTTTCATTAACCGTGGGGGAAATCGTCAAGCAAAATGGTTACATCAACATTTGTTGGTCAATCACGGGTTAAAATTCTTTAAGCAGCAGATTCCAATTTGAAAGCGTATTGATAAAATAGATCCAAGAACGGGTTGGAGGAAGCTGGTGCTTAAAGTTAAACCACCAAAAACAATGAAGCGTGTACCAGTCAAGAAGCTGAATCAGCATATGTATTTATCTTTTAACCGCTGGTATTATGCAAATCGAACTGGCGAAGCCGTTATTGTTTTTGGTAAGGGCTTAAAGACCGAGCTGACAAAGATCATTGATCCGATGTGGCTCGTGAACTTGACAAAGACCGACAATGACGTGTTGTTCAAGAATAAAAAATTAATCGAGCGTCGTGAAGACTATGACCGAGCAATGCAATTTCAACGTGATGTTCTTGTATGTCATGAGCATGGTATTCACAGCTGCAAAGACTGACAGACCAAGCGCTTCAAATAACTTAAAGACAAAGAGCTCAAGACGAGGGGGTGTCTGTTAGTGCACGGTTTTGCGTCTCGAGTCTTTGTATTTATTTTTTGTATTTATTAATGAAAGAAATGTTATTATATTAACTTAGTTCGTTAAGGATGTTTAACAAACTAGATGTTTAAGTTATTATCCCTCCTAATTCGTTAAGGATGTTTAACGAATTAGAGGGCAGTTCGTTATTTCTATTTAATGTATTGTAATGTAAAGAAGTGGAAGGCTAGTTCGTTAAGGAATGTGTAACGAACTAGACCCATCTTCTATATATAGAGGTGAACACCTCTGATAATTAAAGTTTTGAGATTAACATTATTGAATTGTTGTTCATTTGCACTCTCGATCAAAGCTTCATATATATAACGTATTACTATAATATATACACATATATACACCTAATATATATAACATATAATTAAGAGTAATCATAAACTAGATCCGTCACGGTTTAGATCTAATTGTTAATTGATATAGATCTAAGTTAATCTGTGTTCTCTCAACGAGCCGGAACCAGTTAACTTAAAATGAAGCTAATAAGAGTGAAACTAAAATTAAAAAACCGGTTTCAAAGGATGTCACCAACAACTCCAAGGACAACGAGAAGGTGAAAACCTTTCCCTATCTCGATGCTTTGTTGGCGCCATCGAAGGCGAAGATGGCATCAAAAAGAGGCCCGCAACAAGAGGAAATGTGGGAAACGTTTAAACAAGTGAAAATTAATATTTCTCTTTTAGATGCTATAAAACAAATTCCCGCTTATGCTAAGTATTTGAAAGAGTTGTGCACACAGAAAAGAAGTAATAAGAATCCTAAACAGATTGATTTTACCGATAATGTGAGTGCAATTCTTTTGGGTGCTCTTCCACCCAAGCTACAAGATCCGGGAACGCCCATTATACCCATTCAAGTGGGTGATTTTAAAATGACACGGGCGCACTTAGATCTTGGAGCTAGCATCAGTATTCTCCTAGGAAGTCAATAGGATCAGTATGACTTTGGCCCGCTTCGGGCAGCTGCCACCACGGTTGTCCTAGTTGGCCAGACACCGAAACTTCTTCGAGGAATACTGACTGATGATATTGTTAAGGTGGAAGAATTTTATTTTCCAGTTGACTTTTTGTTCCTCGATTATGTTTCGGGTAAAAGGACCAAACAACCTATGGTTATCCTCAGTAAACCATTTTTAGCCACCGCAAATGCCAACATTAATTGTAGAAATGGTACTGTTGACATGGCGTTCGGTAACCGTAAGTTGAGAATTAATGTTTTTATACGTGAAGATAATTCTCCGGTCGATGACGAATGTTTTATGGCTGATGTCAGTGACGAGCGCATTCCGCTATACGACTCTGTCGTTAGCACGTATGGCACAACGGAGACGTATTTTTTGTTTGACAGGTTACAGGTGGAAACAGACAAGTTGCTGGAAGAGGAGGAGAAACAGATGGAAATCACAGCTGTGCGAGGAGAACGTCCACCATGGTCAGTTCAGGTGGAACCGCTTCCGGAGAAAATTGATACGAGGCTGAAACCGTCCATGCTAGAAGCACCGAAAGTCGAGCTGAAGGAGCTTCTAAAAAATTTAAAATATGCTTTTCTAGATAAGAATAATACTTTGCCTGTTATTATAGCTTCTAATTTATCTATTGAACCGGAAAATGCTTTGATGGCGGTGATGGTTGCGAATAAGGAAGCAATTCGATGGACGATAGCTGATTTGAAGGGAATTGGTCCCTCAATTGTGATGCACAAAATTTTAACAGATCCGGCTGTCAAACCCGCACATGATGCTCAGCGGAGGTTGAACCGAACATGAGGGAATTGGTGAAGAAAGAAGTGCTGAAGTGGTTGGATGCAGGTATTATCTTTGCCATATCAGATAGCACGTGGGTGAGCCGGACATAGACAGTACCGAAAAAGGCGGGCATCCAAGTCGTCAAGGACGACTCAGGTAACGAGTTCGCCACCCGGCCAGTAACCGGGTGGCCCATTTGTATTGATTATCGAAAGCTGAATGCGGCAAGATCGAAAGATCACTTTTCACTTTCGTTTATCGATCAAATTGTCGAAAAACTATCTGGTCAGAAATTTTATTGATTTTTAGACGGTTATTCCGGGTATAACCAGATAGCTATTCATCTTGAAGATCAGGAGAAGAACACGTTTACGTGCCCGTATGGCACATTCGCGTTTAGGCGAATGCCATTCTGGCTATGTAACGCCCCCGCCACCTTTCAAAGGTGCATGATGAGTATCTTTTCCGATATGGTGGGGGAGTCTTTAGAAATTTTCATGGATGATTTTTTGATTTTCGGCACATCATTCGAGTCATGTTTAAATCAACTCGAAAGAGTTTTGAAAAGATGTGTCGAATCGAACTTGGATCTTAGTTGGGAAAAGAGCCATTTTATGGTCCAAGAGGGGATTGTTTTGGGCCATGTTGTGTAGAGTCGTGGGATTGAGGTGGACCGAGCTAAGGTTCAAGTTATTTCCACTCTACCTCATCCCACGAATGTCAAAGGAATTAGATCATTTTTGGGGCATGCCGAGTTTTATAGACAGATTATTAAGGGTTTTAGTTATATTACCAAACCCTTATGTAATTTATTGCTTAAGGATGCCCCGTTTGACTTTAATGATGAATGTGCTAAAGCCTTTGACATATTGAAGTTGAAATTAGTTGAAGCCCCGATCTTGCAATCACCCGACTGGAGTTTACCTTTGGAAATGATGTGTGATGCAAGTGATTATGAGGTCGGGGATGTTTTGGGACAACAGGTTGAAAAGAAGCTCGTTGCCATATACTATACAAGTAAAACTCTCTCGGATGTACAATTGAATTACACAACAACCGAGAAAGAGTTACTAGCAGTAGTATATGTTTTAGATAAATTCAGGTCATATATTTGCGGAAGTAAAGTAATAATTTATTCTGACCACTTTGCAGTTAGGTACCTCATGGATAAGAAGGATGCAAAACCAAGGCTCATCAGATGGGTTTTGCTACTGCAGGAATTTGATCTAGAGATTCGAGACAAGAAAGTAAGTGAAAATGTTGATGCATATCACTTGTCCTGGATTATGGTGGAAAATGGGAACAGAGACGGACCCATTAACGAGTCCTTCCCGGATGAGCACATCTTGGCAGTCTCACAAAATCCCTAGTTTGCTCATAATGTTAACTTTAAAGTTGCAGGTGATATTCCGGAGCATTGGCCAAGGCAAAAGAAGAAACAGTTGATGTCCCAAGCTAAACAGTACATTTGGGAAGATCCAGACTTGTTTAAGATTGGTGAAGATCAGATGATTAGACGATGCATACCCGAGGAGGATGTCAGATTAGTGTTGGAACACGCACATTCGTCTGCTTGTGTCATTTTAGTGGCTAAAAAACTGCCCGAAAAGTCCTAACGAGTGGTTTCTTTTGGCCATCACTGTTTAAGGATGCTCACGAGTTCGCAACACACTGTTTAAAGTGTCAACAACTAGGGAGCATTTCTAAGAGAGATGAGATGCCCATGAACCCGATCCTTGTAGTTGATATTTTTGATGTTTGGGGGATCGATTTCATGGGCCCATTCCCGAACATGCATGGTAATTTGTGCATCCTAGTGGCCGTCGACTACGTTTCTAAATGGCTTGAGGCGATAGACACTAGGATGACTGATCACTTAGTCGTTTGCAATTTTGTTCAAAGTAACATATTTTCTAGGTTTGAAGTCCCCCGAACCATCATAAGTGATGGGGGGTCTCATTTTAAAAACTTTAAATTCGAAAAATTGCTTAAATGATATGGTGTTGATCATAGGATTGTAACTCCTTAGCATCCACAAACGAGTGGACAAGTTGAGGTTTCTAATAGGCAAATCAAACAGATTTTACAGAAAACCGTTCGGATGGACCGAAATGATTGGTCAACTAAGTTGACCGATGCTCTATGGGCCTACCGAACAGCTTATAAAACGCCAATTGGAACCACTCCTTATAGACTTGTGTATGGAAAGGATGGCCATGTACCAATTGAAATTGCACAAAGAGCGTTTTGGGCTACTAAACAGGATAATATGGATTATGAGGATGCGGGTAAGGCAAGGAAGTTGGCTTTGTGTGAGATTGAAGAATTAAGAGACGAGGCATATGATTGTGCGTCCGCTTACAAGGCAAAGATGAAGAAAGTTCATGATGCTAACATCCGGTTGAAAAATTTTGAAGTTGGTCAAAGAGTTTGGTTAGATAACACAAGGATGAAGCTCTTCCCGGGTAAGTTGAAAAGTAAGTGGATAGGCCCGTATTCGGTTGTTAGAGTTGGAAATCATGGTCAATATGAGATTGAGGACTATGATGATCATTTGAGGCAAGTGGTAAATGGCTATAGATTTAAGCCATATTTAAGATGAAGGATAGACATGAGATGGACAAGGAATCAGTGAGTTTCATTGTGACTTCACAAGTTTATGAAGACAATTGAGTTTGAGGCACTGTCGATCTGTAGACTTTAAATTCAGCGCTTACGGGAGGCAACCCGGGGTTTGTAAGTGTCTATCCAGTTTGTTTTCATTTTATTGAGTCTTGTATTAATTTTCGTCTCGAGTTTTGTGCAGCAAACACCAAGTGTGAGTAAGTTTGTTGAAGAGTTGGAAGTTCAAGAAGTTAAGTAAGCGTTTGATCAATTACACGTCTTTCCATGTACGTAACATGTGTTTTGAGTTCGGAAACGTGTTCAGGGTGATGTCGAGAGGCCAAAAAGTGGTTGGGTCGGAAAATGTCCGGACCCATTTTCAGTAAAAACTTTCTGTTAACACGGCACATCGCGATACGCGATGGGCTTGTTATCAACTCCATGGCGTTTCGCGATGGAGAAGGGGGCATCAGGCGTCAGTGACGTCATCGCGATACACGATGACGCCACTAACCATCCCATCACGTATCGCGATGGGGTTAAACCCTAATTACAATTCAATTGTGTGGCGATACGCGATCGCCTCCCATTTGACCTATCACGTATCGCGATGGGTCATGGATATCCGAAAAAAATATAATTAAACTGTTCAGCTTCTTTCTCCTCATTCTTCTTATTATGTTCTTTCTCTCTCTCCGGCGAAACCACATTCACCACCATCGTCTACCTCCACTCTCCGCCACCCATTCTCTGGCGACCTCCGCAATCCCCACCATCACCTTCTATCCACACCCACCTCCGTATGCCATCATCACCACTACCGTCACAATCCATTCACCATCACCGTCGCCAACCACCTTCTCCGTCAACCGCCCACCACAGTCACCACCATCCACCGTCCATCTCCCAGTCACCACTGCCACAAACCACCACCGTCCACCCTGCACATCCATTACTTCACCACCGGCCACTGTTGTCATCATTCTCATCTTCATTCGTATTTCCTTTTTTCCGACATTGAGGTATTAATTTTATTTTTATTATAATTTTTGGTCGGGATTGATTTGTTGTTAGTCAGTTTGATAAACAGAAGTTTGCGGATAGGCATAGTCGGGTTCACGTGTTTGAAGGGATGTCGGGTTATTTGTTAAGTTTTTAATTCATATTGGGTGGTTTGAAACTTTGCGGGCTTGTCGGGTTGGTTTAGTTTGTTGGGGTGTTAACCTTGGTTGTCGGGTTTGTTTGATTGTCTGGCTATTGTTAAACGTAAACAGTGTGATGAATCGGGTTGTGAAGTTCATATATTAAAAATCATTATTTTATTATTAAATAAATGATAGTGATGGTTCGATATAAAATGCTTGTTTGAACTTAATTTAGTAATATTTTATTTTCCAAACCCGATTTCTCACATTTTTCTTTAAGTACCGACAGTTTAGCTGTTTTGTTGCATGTTTTTCGAGGCAGTCTATCAAGTTGTTTAGTGTGTTTGAGTTAGTCTGTAATTAGTGTCTGTTTGTTAAGTGTCGAGTCGTGTCATTTGTGAGTTTGTTAATCGAGTCATGGGAACGCCTTGCTAGTTTGAAATTAGTTGATTTAAATTGCAAATTGATTACCCGCCCGTACTCAATCTTCATTCGGGCGGGATAATCTGGTTTTTAGAAATACGCAAAGGGTGTCCCCGAATTTTTCGTCTTTATTTATTTTTATTTTATTATTTTATTAATATTTTAATATTATTTTATTATGTGGGACGACCGCGATCGAAATGCTATACGGTCGTCGCCACAATCACTGTTGACATATCTAACTTACATGTTTGATTCTGCATATATGTCTGATGCACAAGAGTCTTCTCGCGCCGTTAGGCGCAAGAGACAGAGAACTCAGGGCGCGGGCCGCCATGGTTCCGTCGCAGCTGCTCGGGGTGAGCCCAAGCCACCCCGTTTCATTCAGCAGAGGCAGCCTCGGGTCATCCATTATGATGATCAGGAGTTACCGGTTACACTTGACATCGACCCTAAGGAGATCGTGGATGATGGATGTCGCACACATCACCAGGTGCAGAGGTTCAGGATTTTGACAGATGAGTATACAAGGTTGGACAGGATTTGATAGATGCAGATTTTGCAACACCGCTCATTTGATTGGGCGTTGATACAAGATTTGGGCATCGTCGTCCACGTACTGCGTTATTGACAGATCCGTGGGCTGACGTGCTCGTGTGTGACTAGATTTCTTATGTCAAGCTCACACGCGAGTTTTAATCGACTTTTTCATTCACGCCCATGGATTTTCTTGAGCCACATGCGGTATCATTTTCGCTTGGACGGCATTTGTATGAGATGTCTGTCCCTGACTTCGCTGTGGCCACCGGATTTTATACGGCCGAGCAGGTTAAGGGCACTAACTTCCTACAGAGTTTTCGTGGTTACACGCCACATACTCAGCAGACCCGTGAGCACTGGCTCACGGAGGAGCAGCTAAGCCAGTTTTGGGCGGAGATCATTGACGGGCCAACTCCAGCAGCGTTGTGGAGTCTTCCATCAGGGACCCGTCCATCGCTACATTCACAGGATCGTTTCTTGTACTATTGTGGGTCGACATTCGGGTCACGAGAAGTGCAACAACCTCGATCTGCTGTGTTTTCTTTCTATCATTGGTCGCTGACAGGCCAATGTGGCGATGCTCCTGCTCTCGTCGTTCGCACGAGGTCGCAGCTTACAGGGATACTCGACACGCTTATCTTTAGGGCCATACATCACGACGATCGTTCAGCGACTCGGTGTGTTTGACCGTTATCCGGTTGATTTTTAAACGCGGGCCAGCTACAGGGACCTTTGGATTGGTGGAGGCCTGTCGGGCCGGGATTGTTGACATGTATGATCAAGTGGCATTAGTCCCAGTGAGAGAGGGACCGCAGATACCACCGCCTGCAGGATCAGCTGCTGCCGTTTCACTACAGAGGGGGATCCCGACACATCGGCAGCATACTCCGATCCCACACATTATGCACCCTTAGCAGCAGCATCCGTTGAGGCAGGCATCGTCATCATCATCACAGCCACATCCGCAACAGCCAGTCACACTTGCGATGATTTTTCAGCAGCAACAGCATATACTGGAGGAGGTTCGGGCTCACAAATAGGAGATGCGGGCCCACCAAGCCCGACATGATGATTATTTTTGTTTATTGTTTGTTTCTTCATAGGTACCGCTCCCACCTTTATTGACTATCACAGTGGGGCAGCCTGTGGACCCGCAGGATGATGTTGATGATACGCCGCCAGTACAGTAGATTTTGGTTACCCTTTATGCTTTATTTTGTTTTTATTCTAATGGTCTGTATTATATTAATATTATATTGGGAATATTGTATGGGTAACTGGTTGGGCGTATATGTATATATATCTTTTGATGTCTGTTGTGTTTGATTTATTTGTATATTATGTTGTAACCGAACTTTGTGGGTGTAGTTCACTATAAACCCTCACGAGACCCCACTCGTCCTCCCGGGCTACCGAGAGGTTTAAAGGGCTTGTTTCATACGCTAGATGCAACCGTGATTTCTACGAAAGTGAGTTAGATCTTTTAACGTTTTAACGTGTTTAACAAATTTATTATGAAACGACTTAATTTGGCTCGGTAATTTTTTTAATAAAATTAACAGAAAATCATTTTCATAACTCGTAAAAGACCTATGTCTTACACTTGTGAGAAGCTTGCTTCTTCACATCTCGAGATTTTGCAGGTTAGGTTGTCAGTTTTGGTACTTAGTTGAGACGAGAGTGTACGAGTGTTTACGAAAGTTCACGAGCCGACTGGTCCTTTCCAATCTCGTTGATATTAGGTGATTTCAGTTTCATAATCTATTTTGTGTTTATTATATTAAATGTTAAAAGTGTAATTGTATAATTGCTAGTAGAACCATCACATTTGAGCACCGAGTTTTTAAATTGCTTAACAGTCAAAAAGTCAATTTCAACCCCGTCCCTCAAATGTTCATTAATTATTTACATATTTTAACATTGAGGACAATGTAAACCTCAAGTATGGGGATGCGGGAAATTTGAAAATTTCAGCCCGATAATACCTCGAAGAGTGTCCAGAGACCAAAGTTGTTAATTGTTAGTTACTGTCATTAATGTCAAGTATAGGTTACTGGTCATGTTGGTTTTTCAGCTTCTCGATAGTCTTACTCACAAATGATTTCATGACGAGAATTTGAAATGGGGTTGGTTAGGCAGGGATAATGAGTCATGGGACAGGTACACATGTTTATATCGGCAGCCTCCGGTACGTGTGTGAGTTTGACCACATATATATAATACACATATAATATATAGTACACACATGTCTTTTGAGTGCTTTCATCGAGAGTGATTTGATTATTTCATGGATCGGGATCGTAGTTGGCATAAATGCAAAATTGATAGAGGCAATTAGGTTAAGCCTCGTCTGGATGAGTGAGAGTGTGGGTATTGGGGGTTAGGCCTCATACATTATACATATGAGCATGGGTAATGAGAGGGGCGGGGGGTTGGTTCCCTTAGAAAACATTTCTTGGACCTATTCTTTCATTCGATTAACCTTGATGTTACATTACGTGACGATCCGGCGTAATAGGTTTCTTTGTATTTGTATTTTGTCTTGTAGGCGTATTTGTATTTGTCCAGTATTAAGCATCACATTTATTATGCTTATAAAAATAGCAAAAAGCCAAAAAACATGTCCGTTTATATTCAGTTACGTAATTAGTAGTTTGTTTGGGTCTGTTAAAAAAAAGATGAAATCAGTGTTTATGTTAGTATTGTTTATTTAGTTGTTATGTAATAAGCCGGGTCAGATCGTTTGAGCTACTTGAAAAATTCCTGTCCATACCCTTACACCTGGCCCCATTACTACCTTTTTTAAGTCCTCTTGATTTGCATTTGTGTCAGAGCAGTGCATGGATGGACATTTGTTCATGCTGGGTACTGAGAGCAGACTGATACTAGGACATCTTTTGCTAGTCCAGATATTAAACCGAGAGGAGAGATGTTATATTATGAGGGGTATGAGCATGTGCCTTAACCGTAAATAAAGTACACTCATCTGGGTGGCTCTATTGTTTTTAGTATAGCACTTAACCTTATTTGTGGGATATAAATCTAGAAAGTGTCAGTCTGGGAAACTGGGTATGACCTTAATCCTTACTAGTATTAATGGCGATAATTTGCATACCTATGATAGAGGTGATGTTTGCTTTAGAGTTTGCTTGAGGGCAAGCAAAAGATAAGCATGGGGATGTGATGGTTGGTTAATTTGTATATGTTTTAGTTCGTTTATTCATTAGTTTTAATTGTTTATTTTAAGAACTTCGATACTTCATACGTGTATTATCATATTTCAGGGTCACAGGTGTTAAAGCTCTTAATTTGGACCTGCTGATACATGTATTGAAGACCCGGGATGTCCAGCACGCAAAACGAGAAACATTTATGAAGTTTGCTTGTAACAAGTCCCATCGCGATACGCGATGGGCATGCTTGGAGACCCATTGTGTATTGCGATGGGTTTTTAATAAACTGTTAACCAATGGGTCCATCGCGATACGCGATGGACCAATGCAGACCCCATCGCGTATCGCGATGGCATGTGCAGACGGGCTGTTAGGGTTTATTATCAAATTTTCATCATTCATGACCCTATCTTCGTTTTTATCAAAAGGGGCACTTATCAGAGCTTGAGGCAGCCGATTCCATCATTCCAGATCGTTCCAAGACCTTATACATGATCCATATCATCATTACTGAAGATTCGATGATGTCGAGGCTCGACTAATCTCCTAAAATCTCACCCGGGAATGTATAGTTTCTTTCTCAGTTTTCTCATGTGACTAAGAACACTTATGTATAATTGTTTATGGTTGATATATGATTATTGATGTTTGGTATTTCTGTGTGTTCAATCGTGTCACACCCTCAAAATCCACTAACGGAGTTTTACCGTCAGAGGGTGTGAACTGGCAGGATCGGAATCATCAGTTATAATCAAACCATAAAATAAAGTTTCAAAACAATGAAAACGTTTACGAGTAATTAAATGCGGAAGCGTAAAAACCTTTAATCAAAAGTTGAGTCACGCAGGACGACTTAAAACCAAAGATAACCGTAAAAATAAGTTTGCAGGACAAAAGCGTTTTCAATCAATGCATGTTCCTAAACCGCGCGCCCGCCTCGGCTACCTGAGAATAACATACTAAAAGTGTCAACACAAGGTTGGTGAGTTCACAAGTTATATAAAATAAATCGTTTAGCGTTTGCGTTCAGCGTTTTACGTTAAGCGTTTTGCATAACCACGTTATGGCGTTTTGCGTTAAGCGTTTTGCGTAACCACGTTACGGCGTTTGGCGTTTTGCGTTAAGCGTTTTGCGTAACCACATTACGGAGTTATGCGTTACCAGATAGTGTTATGTCAAATTATATATCGATAGGTAGCTAGTCTATACAACAAGTATTACTAAGTGTTCGACACCGAAGCTACCTCGTTTAATAAGTGCCTTGTCACCAGGTCCTCCAGACCATGGTACGTGTTAGCCAAAATTACACCCGCTCGACCTCCAGTCGAGTTTAGCGTTGGGTGGGGTTTGTCAAACCCAGTAGTACTACTCAACAGTGACTCGCTATTCTAAATATTAACCGGTTCGATGTGTAGGACTTCAAATATTTCGTTTGCCACTTAGCCTTTACAAGTGATATATAATTTATAACAAAATCTTAAATGCGTTGTGGAGTATGTTATCTCCCCCAAGTGAAAAGCGTTTGAAAACAGTTAAAAGAGGGGAAAGTGAAACTCACTGTTTGCGAAGAAATTCCCAAAATAAATCACCAAGATGCGCGTCACCGAAAAACTCTCTCTAACGTTCTAAAACAACAAAGAGATTTTTCTAAGTGTCGGGATATTATCGAGTCTCTAGACCCGGCACATAATACCTATGCACATAACATGTTTCGTGTTTCGTTTGTGAATCGTGTGTGACTTTAACAAGTGTTTTTGTGACACATCACATGTGTAAGCAATCATATACGTGTCATGTATTCATAACGTACATTACTAGCAATTATTCCCCGTAAGGGCATTTTGGTCAACAAATAACAATTTACTAGCCATTATTCCCCATAAGGGCATTTTGGTCAAATTATGACAATCAATTAGCAGTTATTCCCCGCAAGGGCATTTTAGTCAAAACACGACAATTATCTTGCAATCATTCCCCTTAAGGGCAATTTGGTCAAAACACGATAATTAATTAGCAAGTATCATATTTCATGCATTTTTACACAACTCAGCAGCTAGTTTCACCGAGACAGAAATCCTACTAGAAAAATTGTACTATTTCACCGACCATAGCATCTCAATTAATTTACCAAAAATCATCACAGAAGCACATATGTCTTAGGTTTCCAGAACATATTTTATTACATTTTTATTCCTCATAGTTTTCTCACAATCATCAAATCATTACAGCAAACTCATAACAGTCAAATTCATGCGCAACAGAATGTTATTTGCAATTCCCGTTAAAGGAAAAATCCAATAAATGCAAGACCACCCAGAAGTGGAACCAACCCAATTGGTCTCGTAGTCAACTTCCAGAAGTGGAACCAACCCAATTGGTCTCGTAGTTCATGAGATATAACATTTACAAAACAACCTAACAGCAGGTCTAACAGCTCAGCTTTGCACAATGTTTTTGTAAAATCATAAAAGTTAACTTCTACTTGTCCAAAAATTACAAATTTATACTTTATAGAAACTAGACTCAACCTAGTTTACTGTAGTACCAATAATATCAACCAATTTTCATGTTTACACTTCGTTACAGTCACTTAAACATCATATACACATTCTGTCCAGAAACTGTTTGCATCCAAACTCAACATAATAACAATCTATGAACTATCATGCATTCATATAACACTCTAGACTCCATAAACACCATCCATGCACATCAATTTCACATTACATACATGATTAGGGTTTTTGTTTGAACTCAAATCAAAGACACAAGTAACTAGCATGTAACAACATCAATTCTAGTTATCATATCATTAACAAATCAACAACAATCATATTAACACAACATCATATAGGTGACGGCAGCTAGGGTTTGTAATTAACCCAACAAACATCAAAATCAAGTAATAAGGATGCATAGAATAGTCGATTATACCTTCCTAGCACCTTAATCTTCGATCAAAACTTGAAATTGGTGGTTGTATGTGTGTGTATAGGTGACGGCAGCCAAGTGAAGCTAAGGGGAGAGGCTGATCGGTTTTTGTGAGGGAGAAAAGAATAGGTTAGGGTTTATTATTATTAGTATTTATAATAATACATGTTACACTTTGGCCCCTCCACTTCTAAGTATTACTTTTCTAGCCCAAATTAACTTGTTTACATCTTGAGTTAACGTTTATAACCATGTTATCACATAACACATAAGTCTAACACATAATTATCACATAATTACTGTTTTGACGTTTTTCTTTTATTCACCAATCGTTTGCGTCAACTCGTTTGCGTTTCGGTGCAAATCCCGAAAGACTACACATGTAGTAAGTGTTACGCGAAATTTAAACCCTAGTTTAAATGTAATGAAGTGTGTGTTATAGATTCAGTGATCTTAAGTTTGAATTGACGGAGTTGAGTTAACGGAGTTAACCTGAAATTGACGATTGTCACATCATTCCCATGTTAAAGAATTTTCGTCCCGAAAATTTGAGTCAAGTCGTGATGAGTGTCTGAAAGAGTAAAAAAAAAAAATTCAGTTTGTCATATCATCCCCAAGTAGAAAGAAATTTCGTCCCGAAATTTAATTCATACCTCCGGTGATGTCTGACGGTTTGCCGAGTTTCGCGGTTTTCTGTGTTTGGTTAGCCCTTCAAAAATGGTGAGGATACTTTTTCATCATTTGATCCTCGCGTTCCCACGTGAACTCCGGTCCACGTCTCGAGTTCCATCGAACCCTAACGATTGGAATTTTGCTGTGCTTGAGCGTTTTGGTTTCCCAATCCAAAACCTCGACTGGTTCCTCAATGAAACGTAACTGTTCATCAACTTGTAGTTCCTCCAAATGGACTACTTGGGTTTCATCAGACAGGCTTTTCTTCAAATTTGATACGTGGAATACATCGTGTACGCCACTGAGTTCTGTTGGTAGGTCCAGTCGGTATGCCACCGGACCAATTCGCTCAGTTATCTGGTACGGACCAACATACCGTGGGTTGAGTTTGTTTCGCTTCCCAAAGCGAACCACACCTTTCCAAGGTGAGACTTTGAGTAACACCCGATCGTTCACTTGAAATTCGAGAGGTTTTCGGCGCTTGTCTGCGTAACTCTTTTGGCGCTCTCGTGCTGCTGCCATGTGATTTCGGATTTGAACAATCTTTTCCGAAGTTTCGAGTACCAGTTCTGGACCTGTGATTTGGCTGTCACCCACCTCTGCCCAGCAGAGTGGTGATCGACACTTCCGTCCGTACAGCGATTCAAACGGCGCTGCCTTAATACTTGCGTGGTAGCTGTTATTGTACGAAAACTCTACCAAGGGTAAGTGGGGTTCCCAACTTTTTCTGAAATCCAAAACGCATGCACGCAACATATCCTCCAGGGTCTGAATAGTCCGTTCACTTTGCCCATCCGTCTGAGGATGGTATGCTGTACTCATATCGAGACGGGTGCCTAGTGCGCTTTGCAGCGACTTCCAAAAGTGCGAAGTGAAACGAGAATCTCGATCAGAAATGATTGAGACAGGCACTCCGTGTCTAGACACTACTTCCTTCATGTAAACACGAGTCAGTTTTTCCATTTTGTCCGTTTCTTTAATTGCTAGGAAGTGTGCCGACTTAGTCAACCGGTCAACGATCACCCAGATGGTATCGCATCCCGTCGGTGTCTTAGGTAAACCCGTGATAAAATCCATTGAGATGTGTTCCCAATTCCACATTGGGAGTTCCGGTTGTTGTAGTAGACCAGATGGTTTCTGGTATTCTATTTTGACTCTGGCACAAGTCAAGCATTTGCTCACGTAGGTGGCAATGCCGGCTTTCATGTTCGGCCACCAGTAAAGTGCCTTTAAATCATGATACATTTTATCTGAGCCAGGGTGGATAGAATATCGGGACTTGTGAGCTTCGTCCATCACTAGAGTTCTCAACTCTCTGTAACGTGGAACCCAAATCCGGTTCTCAAAATATCGGACCCCGTCTGATTTGGTTTCAAGTTGCTTGTTCATGCCCCGCATGAGTTCCGATGGAAGATTATCATTTTTCAAAGCTTCAAGTTGTGCATTGCGAATCTGATCGGGTAAGCTGGCATGAATCGTGAGTTGCAATGTTCTCACCCGTCTGGGTTTATCTGTTTCTTTTCTGCTGAGGGCGTCGGCCACCACATTGGCCTTGCCAGGGTGGTACTTGATGGCACAATCATAATCTTTGAGCAGCTCGACCCAACGACGCTGTCGCATGTTCAGCTCCTTCTGATCATAGATATGCTGGAGACTCTTGTGGTCGGTGTAAATGGTAAACTTGGTACCATACAAGTAATGCCTCCATATCTTAAGAGCAAACACCACAGCTCCGAGTTCCAAATCGTGGGTCGTGTAGTTCTTCTCGTGAACCCGTAGTTGTCGAGTGGCGTAGGCTATAACCTTCTCGAGTTGCATCAGCACACAACCGAGACCTTGTATAGATGCGTCACAGTGTACCTCAAAATTTTCCGTTCCCTCGGGGAGGGCTAAAATAGGGGCGCTACAAAGCTTGGTTTTCAACAGTTGAAAAGCGGATTCTTGCGCGTCACCCCAATTGTACCTAGTGCCCTTGTGAGTCAAAGCGGTGAGGGGTTGAGCAATCTTTGAAAATCCCTCGATGAAACGCCGGTAGTAGCCAGCCAGTCCTAGGAATTGTCGCACCTCAGTCGGAGTCTTAGGTGCTTCCCAGTTTTTGATGGCCTCTACCTTACCGGGATCGATATGGATACCATTCTCGTTGATCACATGTCCTAAAAAGTGAACCTCACGAAGCCAAAATTCACATTTCGAGAGTTTAGCATACAGTTGTTCCTTCTTCAATAGTTCCATAATTACCCTTAAGTGCTCTTCGTGGTCAGTCTCGTTCTTGGAGTAGACGAGAATATCATCGATGAAAACAATCACAAACTTGTCGAGGTACGCCTTGCATACTCGATTCATGAGATCCATAAATACGGCTGGTGCGTTGGTTAGGCCAAAAGGCATAACCGAAAACTCATAGTGACCATACCGTGTTCTGAAAGCCGTCTTTGGATATCTTCTTCGCGCACTCTTAGTTGGTGATAACCAGATCGCAGATCGATCTTCGAGTAGTAACTCGATCCTTGAAGCTGGTCAAACAAATCATCTATTCGGGGTAAAAGATAACGGTTCTTGACCGTCACCTTGTTCAATTCCCGGTAGTCGATGCACATTCGGAAAGTCCGGTCTTTCTTTCGGACAAACAAGACAGGGGCTCCCCATGGTGATGAGCTAGGTCGGATAAAACCCTTATCCAACAAATCTTGCAACTGAGTGGACAACTCCTGAAGTTCCGCCGGTGCGAGCCGATACGGGGCTCGTGCTATGGGTGCTGCACCGGGTGTCAACTCGATTCGGAACTCGACTTGTCGTACAGGAGGGAGTCCGGGCAAATCCTCCGGGAAAAATTTCCGGGAAGTCTCGCACAACAGGTATATCTCCAATTCGTTTCTCCTCTGCGGGTTTCTCAATGATCTGCGCCAAAACTGCCGGATGACCCTTTCGTAGGTACTTCTGCGCCTTCATAAGGGAAATGACGCTGGTGGTCATGCCGCTTCTCTCACCTCGGACCGAAATGATCTCGCCAGAAGGGGTAGAAATGTGAACTATCTTGTCGTGACATATAATCTCCGCTCGATTCTCGGATAACCAGTCCATGCCGACAACGACATTGAAACTACTAAGCGTAAAAGGAATAAGGTCGATGTCAAAGACATGACCTGACAGTTTTAACTTACATCCCGCAAGTACATGAGTCGTTACTATAGTCTTACCGTCAGCTAATTCAACAGGAAACTTAGCATCTAACAGAATTGGAGTTACGTCTAAGAGTTGACTAAAGGCTTTCGACACAAAACTCCTATCAGCTCCAGTGTCAAACAATACAGAAGCAAAACAATCGTTTACAGGGAACTTACTAGTCACCACGTGCGGATCATTGCGGGCTTGACCCGACCCAATCACAAACGCTCTTCCCTTGCCATTGCTTCCACCACTACTGCCACTTCCATTACCTCCATTGTTGTCATTTTGTTTCAGCTTGGGGCAATCTTTTCTGAAATGACCTTCCTGCCCACATTCAAAGCATCCTTTCGTCGTCATAGGTGGCTTGGGAGCACTCTTTGCCGCAAGGTCTCCTCTACATTCTTTCGCTTGGTGACCCATCTTTCCGCATATCTGACACTTGGCACGGTCACATTGGCCAACATGATGATAGTTGCACCTGTTGCACTTTGGATATTTCCCAGCATATCCGCTCGAAACCTGCCCGCTACCGTTGTTGTTGTTGTGATTCTGAGTGTTAAAGCTCCGAGTGAATTCGGGCTTACGGTAGTGTTGTTGCGGTGGGAGGTTCAAGGATGAAGATCTGGTGTTGTCAAACTTCCTCTTCCCGCTGTTCGGGTTGCTGTTGCTGTTATTGTCGTTACTCTAGTTGTCACGGGCTTTAACGGTCGAACCCCTAGGTGGTAACGCACCTTGGGTCACAGCCTGATCCGTCAGTTTGTGAACTAAACGGATCGCTTATTGGATCGTGGCTGGTCTGGAAGACGTCACCATGCCCTGAATCTGCGGTGCTAACCCATCAATATACATTTCAATCCTCTTACTCGGCGGATCTACCATCCGCGGACACATCACAGCCAACTCGTGAGAACGAGTAGTGTAGGCTTCAATTTCCGAGCCCACCATCTTCAGTGACCAGAATTCTGACTCTAACTTTGAAATCTCTTCTCTCGGACAGTACTCCTCTCGCATCATGCTTTTGAACTCCTCCTAGTTCATCGCGTTAGCCAGTTCCAATCCAAGGATCTGCACATTTGTACATCGTCTGTGGACACCTCTGAGTGTGCCTCTGGCTCAGCCGGTTCTTCCTCCGGTTCCTCTTCGGGTTCCTTCTTGGGATCTTCCTCGGGATCTTCTTCAGGCTCCTCTTCGGAATCTTCTCCAGGTTCGGCCTCAGGCTCCACCTCAGGCTCGGCTGCGTTCTGAGCAAGTTGCATTTGTAAGACATCGCAACGCTCTAGAGCTATCTCGGTTCGGGTCCTTGCTTCTTGGAGTTGCTCTTTCAAGTCTATCATCTCAGCTTGCATCTTCATCATAACCTTCATCTGTTGATCGCTAGTCTCTTGCATTTCTTTCATTGCCGCTGCCATGCGGGCAATCTCCTCCTTAGTCTCGGTTCCGTCTTTTAACATTCTGGAAACGTTCTCCCTCGTATAGCGCATGTAACTCACGTCACGCTCCAAACATGAAACAACAGCTGCGAGAACTCTCTCTACAGGTTCGGTTATGGGTGGCAGGGTGTTGGGATAAGCAGGGTGGTTCGGGTGAGGTAACAGGGGAACTTGTTCGCGATAGACCATACGTCTGATCATGTTAGGGTTCCAATCCCAGCTAACGTCGTTTTCGTAAATGTCTCCGGATAGGCGGTACCTCTTCGGTGCGGGAGCTTCGAGTTCCGGGACTACTCGGGGTGGCGATGTGGTAGGTAACTGCGGTTCCTTCCCGTGAGCATGCATCATCGAATCGGATGATGATGAGGGTGGCGTCGACATTCCTATAGGTAAGCCGTGCATGCGCGCGCGTATGTGTGAAAGAGGTGAAGAGATAAGATTACAAGACTACACAAACCTATGCAGTGCGTATCATTATAACTAATGGGTCGTCGCGGTTATAGTCTAGTATGCATGCAGCTTCTAGTTCGCTATAACCAATGTCTCTGATACCAATCTGTCACACCCTCAAAATCCACTAACGGAGTTTTACCGTCAGAGGGTGTGAACTGGCAGGATCGGAATCATCAGTTATAATCAAACCATAAAATAAAGTTTCAAAACCATGAAAACGTTTACGAGTAATTAAATGCGGAAGCGTAAAAACCTTTAATCAAAAGTTGCGTCACGCAGGACGACTTAAAATCAAAGATAGCCGTTAAAAATAAGTTTGCAGGACAAAAGCGTTTTCAATCAATGCATGTTCCTAAACCGCGCGCCCTCCTCGGCTACCTGAGAATAACATACTAAAAGTGTCAACACAAGGTTGGTGAGTTCACAAGTTATATAAAATAAATCGTTTAGCGTTTGCGTTCAGCGTTTTACGTTAAGCGTTTTGCGTAACCACGTTACGGCGTTTTGAGTTAAGAGTTTTGCGTAACCACGTTACGGCGTTTGGCGTTTTGTGTTAAGCGTTTTGCGTAACCACATTACGGCGTTTTGCGTTACCAGATAGTGTTATGTCAAATTATATATCGATAGGTAGCTAGTCTATACAACAAGTATTACTAAGTGTTCGACACCGAAGCTGACTCGTTTAATAAGTGCCTTGTCACCAGGTCCTCCAGACCATGGTACGTGTTAGCCAAAATTACACCCGCTCGACCTCCAGTCGAGTTTAGCGTTGGGTGGGGTTTGTCAAACCCAGTAGTACTACTCAACAGTGACTCGCTATTCTAAATATTAACCGGTTCGATGTGTAGGACTTCAAATATTTCGTTTGCCACTTAGCCTTTACAAGTGATATATAATTTATAACAAAATCTTAAATGCGTTGTGGAGTATGTTATCTCCCCCAAGTGAAAAGCGTTTGAAAACAGTTAAAAGAGGGGAAAGTGAAACTCACTGTTTGCGAAGAAATTCCCAAAATAAATCACCAAGATGCGCGTCACCGAAAAACTCTCTCTAACGTTTTAAAACAACAAAGAGATTTTTCTAAGTGTCAGGATATTATCGAGTCTCTAGACCCGGCACATAATACCTATGCACATAACATGTTTCGTGTTTCGTTTGTGAATCGTGTGTGACTTTAACAAGTGTTTTTGTGACACATCACATGTGTAAGCAATCATATACGTGTCATGTATTCATAACGTACATTACTAGCAATTATTCCCCGTAAGGGCATTTTGGTCAACAAATAACAATTTACTAGCCATTATTCCCCATAAGGGCATTTTGGTCAAATTATGACAATCAATTAGCAGTTATTCCCCGCAAGGGCATTTTAGTCAAAACACGACAATTATCTTGCAATCATTCCCCTTAAGGGCAATTTGGTTAAAACACGATAATTAATTAGCAAGTATCATATTTCATGCATTTTTACACAACTCAGCAGCTAGTTTCACCGAGACTGAAATCTTACTAGAAAGATTGTACTATTTCACCAACCATAGCATCTCAATTAATTTACCAAAAATAATCACAGAAGCACATATGTCTTAGGTTTCCAGAACATATTTTATTACATTTTTATTCCTCATAGTTTTCTCACAATCATCAAATCATTACAGCAAACTCATAACAGTCAAATTCATGCGCAACAGAATGTTATTTGCAATTCCCGTTAAACAAAAAATCCAATAAATGCAAGACCACTTGGGTTAGGTTCCTAACTCAATAAGTCAACTTCCAGAAGTGGAACCAACCCAATTGGTCTCGTAGTTCATGAGATATAACATTTACAAAATAACCTAACAGCAGGTCTAACAGCTCAGCTTTGCACAACGTTTTTGTAAAATCATAAAAGTTAACTTCTACTTGTCCAAAAATTACAAATTTATACTTTATAGAAACTAGACTCAACCTAGTTTACTGTAGTACCAATAATCTCAACCAATTTTCACGTTTACACTTCGTTACAGTCACTTAAACATCATATACACATTCTGTCCAGAAACTGTTTGCATCCAAACTCAACATAATAACAATCTATGAACTATCATGCATTCATATAACACTCTAGACTCCATAAACACCATCCATGCACATCAATTTCACATTACATACATGATTAGGGTTTTTGTTTGAACTCAAATCAAAGACACAAGTAACTAGCATGTAACAACATCAATTCTAGTTATCATATCATTAACAAATCAACAACAATCATATTAACACAACATCATATAGGTGACGGCAGCTAGGGTTTGTAATTAACCCAACAAACATCAAAATCAAGTAATAAGGATGCATAGAATAGTCGATTATACCTTCCTAGCACCTTAATCTTCGATCAAAACTTGAAATTGGTGGTTGTATGTGTGTGTATAGGTGACGGCAGCCAAGTGAAGCTAAGGGGAGAGGCTGATCGGTTTTTGTGAGGGAGAAAAGAATAGGTTAGGGTTTATTATTATTAGTATTTATAATAATACATGTTACACTTTGGCCCCTCCACTTCTAAGTATTACTTTTCTAGCCCAAATTAACTTGTTTACATCTTGAGTTAACGTTTATAACCATGTTATCACATAACACATAAGTCTAACACATAATTATCACATAATTACTGTTTTGACGTTTTTCGTTTATTCACCAATCGTTTGCGTCAACTCGTTTGCGTTTCGGTGCAAATCCCGAAAGACTACACATGTAGTAAGTGTTAAGCGTCATTTAAACCCTAGTTTAAATGTAATGAAGTGTGTGTTATAGATTCAGTGATCTTAAGTTTGAATTGACGGAGTTGAGTTAACGGAGTTAACCTGAAATTGACGATTGTCACAAATCGGTTTAGGTTTACGTTGATCTGAACGATTCGTTACCAGTTGCTACAATAATTGATCATATGACTGTTTGATTAGATTGAATACGATAAAACATATGATTGCCCTTAACTGAGTCACACTGGCATGGACTGTTTGATAAACAGTGCCTTGTGTAAAATGATTGTTGATGTCTAAGGTTTTGTCTAATTGATCAGTCTGTAGTTAACCTTTAATAATTAATCTGTTAGGTTGCATGAGATCACTTTAGGTTGCTTACTTGAAGTCCCATGTGTGATTTGCTTTTGTTAATTGATTGAAACTTGTTTACTCATTTGTCTGTTTAATTCGCAATTCAAACTATTGCTTGTGTGATCAGCACTAAAATCTGTCACTTCATAATATTAAAATTGTTTACACGAATTGCATTAACCACATACTCCTGGTGGATACGATACCTTATTTACCCTATCTGCTTAGGTTATTTAGGTTTTTGTATGACTCGAACGACGGTCATCAAGTATCTGCACAGTAACACAACCAGCGTAAACCCGAAAATAACAAACAAAAACTACACAAGTTAACACACGTTGCGCACTACTCCCAGGCAACGGCACTAAAATTTGAGGTGAGGTCGAAGTCTTACTCAAAAATAAACCAAATACACTAATTAGATAGCAGTAAGTGGGTATCAAACACAGGGAGTTTGTGGAAAATATGTTACTAAGTAGCTTTGCAATTTATCTATATTAAACTAAATGTAGAAAATAACTTCAAAGATTTGGTTGATTGGATTGGTTAACAAAAAGAACTAAAAACAATTAACAAGTTTTAAATCAATATGAGAAAATATGTCTTCCCTCGGTTTCAGGTTTCTATGAATGTCAAATTAAATGTTTAATCTGAGATGAGCAATAAAATATAGTTCGTTCTTATGTAAACGATTGTTATAATTGAAGACTAAGTACTTGGATTATAAAACGCAAGGCAATCACTCAAAAACCAATTAGTTTATACAACCTCGAATCCCTCCCGTTTAATCTCGATTGCTTAAAGCACCAAGAACTGATTGTTTAGAACATGAACTCAATAAACTAACAATCTATCAATCAATTCATAAACACCATAATAATGAAATCAATAAGATCAAACTATTATCTCAGAAATTGCATAAACATTCAATCAAACATTCATAATAAAACCTTACAATCTGAGGGAAAACACAAAGAGAATTAGTCGAGCATGATTCGGTTTGTCATCCCATCGATTAAAGTATGCATATGAATCAAAAATGAGTATCCAATGATTACCACACTCACAATAATGTTATGGAACCTAGAAATTGCCTCTAGATTGCTCTTGGTTGAAAAGTAATGATACGATTATGAAAAGCTGTCCAAAAACAAGTTATAAAAGGCTGTTACAACTTTCAGCATCAGGCCCACCATAAGCTACGGTGGCCACCATAGCTTACGGTGGCTTCTAAAAATCCACGGTGGGTGAAATCTGGTTTACGATGACCATTTTCTTCACGGTGGCCCCCGTAAGCTACGGTGGAGCTTTTGCTCAGTCTCTTGTTTTCTTCATATCTTTTTTGTTTCAGCTATGTTTTCTTCGCCGTTTTCGCCACGTTCTCGCGATTTCATTCTCTATCTCCTCCTACCTGAAATTATACGAGTAACCATAGTCAACTAATTCCACAAAATAAACCGATTATATGCATGATTAGTAAAGGTCTTATATCACTTAATGGTTAGCCAATTGACCACCCATCAAAACATCTTTGTCCATTTAACCTCAATACATAAACCATATCGTGTTTGTCAATTACCCTTAACTTATGAATCTTGTTGATAGGTTTTGTTATTGATTAATGTTAATTGAGGTTTTGTTTGTTCTGATAAGATTTTATTAGGTTTGATTACCATTAGTTTGTTTGGTTCGGTTCAGTATGTTTATGAATAATTTGTTTCTATCACAGGTTTTGTTAAGAATTTTAGTAGGTATGATTTGTTTATGTTTAGGTTTTGGTTTTGTTGTTGACTAATGTTATTTGAGAACTTGAATATTGTTTATGTTTCAATTTGGTTGTTGATTAATAGAAATGAGAGAGAAACAACAATGGTCAAATGAGCATCTAAAATGATTATTAGGGACTTCCATTGAAGATGTAAACAAGGTGGGTAGAAAAGGTTAGAATTTGTAAAAATATTCATGGAACAACTTAAGATGAATCAAGATGACGGGTACAAGTTTAGGAGTGTTGTAATTGACAGAGGTATGTATGGAATTGAGAGAGGTTTGGGTTTGCAAAAAGATTCGTGGAACAACTTATTAGCCATTTTTCCCATATTTGGAGTGTTGGAATTGATTGAGGTATGGATAGAATTGCCAAATACTCCCATATTTGGAGTGTTAAAAGGGTGGATTAAGATGACGGGTACAAGTTTAGTAGTTTTAAAGAAGTGAAGAACTTGATTTTTTGGAGTTTTATATCTATATATTTTTTCTATGTTGCATTGTATGCTTTTGGTTTATTTGGTTTATGTTGAATGATTATTTGGTATGTTGGTATTGTATGCTTTTGGTTGATTTGGTTTATGTAGAATGGTTGTTTTGATGTTTATGTAGAATGGTTGTTTTAATGTTTATGTTAATGGTTATTTTGATGTTTAATTACCACAAAATGTTTACTTTTAGTGGTTGTTACGATATTGAATAACTTTTTTATTTAAGTTTCACCTTATATAAAAAATTCTGTTTCATTTTAGCAGTTTGCATACGTTAACAAACAAATGGTCTTATTTTTACAGACTATAGAGGTTTGGTCCACATCTTCTGCTACAGATGCATGCATATGTGGTCCGCAAACTACATACATTTTACCTCTAAAAAAACAAACAACACTTTAATATCATAAACTGCAAATTCAAATAATACAAGATATTGGTTTTCTCTTGTAATTAAAGTCAAACTTAAAGCATTTCAAAGATTGATAACAAAATATGAATAAGTAAACAATTACCATAACAGTAGGAGAGCGTGGGAAATAATAGGCAAAGACAACATGTAATTATGATAGAAA
Organism: Bidens hawaiensis; assembly: GCF_021521415.1. NCBI lineage: Eukaryota > Viridiplantae > Streptophyta > Magnoliopsida > Asterales > Asteraceae > Bidens > Bidens hawaiensis. The sequence goes on from NW_027491792.1 coordinate 683,419, forward strand.
CAGGCTGATGGTAAAAGATTTAAATTAAAGCCTAAACACTATTCGGAAAATAAAAAAGTGGGATGCATGATGGAATCAAACTCGGGTTTTAATTGTTGCAAGGGTTCATTTTTACCACTTCAACATAGTTCAACATGTCTATGGTTTCACAAATCAATTTACATAGGTTAATTCTATTACCTTATATAAGAATTCTACTAAAAATCTGAAACTCATTGGATTCCCATGAACCCGCAACAATAGATGTAGACTCGTCCCTAATTTTCCATTTTTTTCTCACATTCGCTCCGTTACCTCATACAAAACATACCTTAAACGATCTTAATCTCACTAGTTGGTTATCTTTTAATGTAATAAACATTATATTCTCTTGTTTTTATAACTTTTAAAACGTTCCTTTAAAACATGTTCTTGGTGGAGAAAATATTCACATGGACTCCATGGGTGGACATGAGGAACTAGTGTGAATAGGACGAACATGTTTTCACCGGGATCCTTTCGGTTACATTAAATTCCTATTTTAAATTGAAAGAAACCAAAATTTTTAAATACTTTTTAAATAAAAGTATAAACTTTTGTGAAGTTAATTACATGATCTTTCACTTTTCCTTTTGAAAATCTCAAAACAATTCAGTACATTATGTTTTCCTAATCCGTTCCATAATTTGTAATAGTCCATTTTGTTTTTATTAAAATATACGAGGTAATATAGCAAATAAATAAAACATTAAATTGTTCATCTGAAAAACTTCCATTTATGTTTATCTCATTAGTTGGTAGGTATTATATATAAATTCTGTAAGTCTTAACATAAATGATATATACTCATTTTTAATAACATGTTAATCGTTACGACTTTAAGCGAATCATTATTTGGAAAAGGGTACATCGGACGTCTACTTTGTGTTAGAGGGATGGTTAATAGTCTGAAAGGCTAATACCAGTAAAAGGAAGAGATTGTCAAGCTTTTTTTGTTTTCACGTCTATTAACTATTTTTTTATTGGCTATTGTTATATTTCACATGGTTGTTAAACCGATGTCTGAGAAACACAGTTTCCAAATAAAGACAGTAAGTGTTCTAAACATTAATTGTTGATCATAATACGATTAGAATCCTAAAACAGGAACTTGATCTGTTAAGAATTTTATTAGGTTTGATTACCATTAGTTCGTTTGGTTCGGTTCGGTATGTTTATGAATAATTTGTTTCTATCTTAGGTTTTGTTAAGAATTTTAGTAGGTTTTGATTTGTTTATGTTTATGTTTAGGTTTTGGTTTTGGTTTTGTTGTTGATTAATAAGCACCTGAATATTGTTTATGTTTCGGTTTGGTTGTTGATTAATAGAAATGGGAGCGAAACAACAATGGTCAAATGAGCATCTAAAATGCTTATTAGGGACTTTCATTGAAGATGTAAACAAGGTGGGTAGAAAATGTTTGAATTTGTGAAAATATTCAGGGAACAACTTAAGGTGAATCAAGATGGCGGGTACAAGTTTAGGAGTTGCGAAAAGATTCATGGAACAACTTATTAGCCACTTTTCATATATTTGGAGTGTTGGAATTGATTGAGGTATGGATGGAATTGTCAAATACTCCTAAAGTGTTAAAATGGTGGATCAATATGACGGGTACAAGTTTAGTAGTTTTAAAGCAGTGAAGAACTTGATTTTTTCGGGTTTTATATCTACATATTTTTTTCTATGTTGCATTGTATGCTTTTGGTTTATGTTGAATGATTATTTGGTATGTTGATATTGCATGCTTTTGGTTTATTTGGTTTATGTAGAATGGTTGTTTTAATGTTTATGTAGAATGGTTGTTTTAATATTTATGTTAATGGTTGTTTAGATGTCTAATTACCACAAAATGTTTATTTTTAATGGTTGTTTCGAAATTGAATGACTTTTTTATTTAAGTTTCACCTTATATAAAAATTTATGTTTCATTTTAGCAGTGTGCAGACGTTAAAAAACAAACGGTCTTCTTTTTGCAGACTACAGAGGTTTGGTTCACCTCTTCTACTACAGATGCATGCATATGTGGTCCACAAACTACAGACATTTTACCTATAAAAAAACAAACAAAACACTTTAATATCATAAACTGCAAATTCAAATAATATAAGATATGGGTATGCTCCTGTAATTAAAGTCAAACTTATAGCATTTCAAAGATTGACAACAAAATATGAATAAGTTAAATTAAAGCCTAAACATTATTTGAAAAATAAAAAAGTGGGATGCATGATGGAATCAAACTCGGGTTCTAACTGTTGCAAGGGTTCATTTTTACCACTTCAACATAATTCAACATGTCTATGGTTTCACTAATCAATTTACATAGGGTTAATTCTCTTACCTTATATAAGAATTCAACTAAAAATCTGAAACTCGTTGGATTCCCGTGAACCGACAACAATAGATGTAGACCCGTCCCTAACTGTCCATTTTTTTCTCGTCCACTCTGTTACCTCATACAAAACATACCTTAAATGATCTTTATCTCACTAGTTGGTTATCTTTTAATGTAATAAAGATTTTTTTCTCTTGTTTTTATAAGTTTTAAAACGTTCCCTTAAAACATGTTCTTGGTGGATAAAATATTCACATTGACTCCATGGGTGGACATGAGAAACTAGTGTGAATAGGACGAACATGTTTTCACCGGGATCCTTTCGGTTACATTAAATTCCTATTTTAAATTGAAAGAAACCAAAATTTTTAAATACTTTTTAAATAAAAGTATAAACTTTTGTGAAGTTAATTACATGATCTTTCACTTTTCCTTTTGAAAATCTCAAAACAATTCAGTACATTATGTTTTCCTAATCCGTTCCAAAATTTGTAATAGTCCATTTTGTTTTTATTAAAATATACGAGGTAATATAGCAAATACATAAAACATTAAATTGTTCATCTGAAAAACTTCCATTTATGTTTATCTCATTAGTTGGTAGGTATTATATATAAATTCTGTAAGTCTTAACATAAATGATATATACTCATTTTTAATAACATGTTAATCGTTACGACTTTAAGCGAATCATTATTTGGAAAAGGGTACATCGGACGTCTACTTTGTGTTAGAGGGATGGTTAATAGTCTGAAAGGCTAATACCAGTAAAAGGAAGAGATTGTCAAGCTTTTTTTGTTTTCACGTCTATTAACTATTTTTTTATTGGCTATTGTTATATTTCACATGGTTGTTAAACCGATGTCTGAGAAACACAGTTTCCAAATAAAGACAGTAAGTGTTCTAAACATTAATTGTTGATCATAATACGATTAGAATCCTAAAACAGGAACTTGATCTATTAAGAATTTTATTAGGTTTGATTACCATTAGTTCGTTTGGTTCGGTTCGGTATGTTTATGAATAATTTGTTTCTATCTAAGGTTTTGTTAAGAATTTTAGTAGGTTTTGATTTGTTTATGTTTATGTTTAGGTTTTGGTTTTGGTTTTGTTGTTGATTAATAAGCACCTGAATATTGTTTATGTTTCGGTTTGGTTGTTGATTAATAGAAATGGGAGCGAAACAACAATGGTCAAATGAGCATCTAAAATGCTTATTAGGGACTTTCATTGAATATGTAAACAAGGTGGGTAGAAAAGGTTTGAATTTGTGAAAATATTCATGGAACAACTTAAGGTGAATCAAGATGGCGGGTACAAGTTTAGGAGTTGCGAAAAGATTCATGGAACAACTTATTTCCACTTTTCATATATTTGGAGTGTTGGAATTGATTGAGGTATGGATGGAATTGTCAAATACTCCTAAAGTGTTAAAATGGTGGATCAATATGACGGGTACAAGTTTATTAGTTTTAAAGCAGTGAAGAACTTGATTTTTTCGGGTTTTATATCTACATATTTTTTTCTATGTTGCATTGTATGCTTTTGGTTTATGTTGAATGATTATTTGGTATGTTGATATTGCATGCTTTTGGTTTATTTGGTTTATGTAGAATGGTTGTTTTAATGTTTATGTAGAATGGTTGTTTTAATATTTATGTTAATGGTTGTTTAGATGTCTAATTACCACAAAATGTTTATTTTTAATGGTTGTTTCGAAATTGAATGACTTTTTTATTTAAGTTTCACCTTATATAAAAATTTATGTTTCATTTTAGCAGTGTGCAGACATTAAAAAACAAACGGTCTTCTTTTTGCAGACTACAGAGGTTTGATTCACCTCTTCTACTACAGATGCATGCATATGTGGTCCACAAACTACAGACATTTTACCTATAAAAAAACAAACAAAACACTTTAATATCATAAACTGCAAATTCAAATAATATAAGATATGGGTATGCTCCTGTAATTAAAGTCAAACTTATAGCATTTCAAAGATTGACAACAAAATATGAATAAGTTAAATTAAAGCGTAAACATTATTTGAAAAATAAAAAAGTGGGATGCATGATGGAATCAAACTCGGGTTCTAACTGTTGCAAGGGTTCATTTTTACCACTTCAACATAATTCAACATGTCTATGGTTTCACTAATCAATTTACATAGGGTTAATTCTCTTACCTTATATAAGAATTCAACTAAAAATCTGAAACTCGTTGGATTCCCGTGAACCGACAACAATAGATGTAGACCCGTCCCTAACTGTCCATTTTTTTCTCGTCCACTCTGTTACCTCATACAAAACATACCTTAAATGATCTTTATCTCACTAGTTGGTTATCTTTTAATGTAATAAAGATTTTTTTCTCTTGTTTTTATAAGTTTTAAAACGTTCCCTTAAAACATGTTCTTGGTGGATAAAATATTCACATTGACTCCATGGGTGGACATGAGAAACTAGTGTGAATAGGACGAACATGTTTTCACCGGGATCCTTTCGGTTACATTAAATTCCTATTTTAAATTGAAAGAAACCAAAATTTTTAAATACTTTTTAAATAAAAGTATAAACTTTTGTGAAGTTAATTACATGATCTTTCACTTTTCCTTTTGAAAATCTCAAAACAATTCAGTACATTATGTTTTCCTAATCCGTTCCAAAATTTGTAATAGTCCATTTTGTTTTTATTAAAATATACGAGGTAATATAGCAAATACATAAAACATTAAATTGTTCATCTGAAAAACTTCCATTTATGTTTATCTCATTAGTTGGTAGGTATTATATATAAATTCTGTAAGTCTTAACATAAATGATATATACTCATTTTTAATAACATGTTAATCGTTACGACTTTAAGCGAATCATTATTTGGAAAAGGGTACATCGGACGTCTACTTTGTGTTAGAGGGATGGTTAATAGTCTGAAAGGCTAATACCAGTAAAAGGAAGAGATTGTCAAGCTTTTTTTGTTTTCACGTCTATTAACTATTTTTTTATTGGCTATTGTTATATTTCACATGGTTGTTAAACCGATGTCTGAGAAACACAGTTTCCAAATAAAGACAGTAAGTGTTCTAAACATTAATTGTTGATCATAATACGATTAGAATCCTAAAACAGGAACTTGATCTGTTAAGAATTTTATTAGGTTTGATTACCATTAGTTCGTTTGGTTCGGTTCGGTATGTTTATGAATAATTTGTTTCTATCTTAGGTTTTGTTAAGAATTTTAGTAGGTTTTGATTTGTTTATGTTTATGTTTAGGTTTTGGTTTTGGTTTTGTTGTTGATTAATAAGCACCTGAATATTGTTTATGTTTCGGTTTGGTTGTTGATTAATAGAAATGGGAGCGAAACAACAATGGTCAAATGAGCATCTAAAATGCTTATTAGGGACTTTCATTGAAGATGTAAACAAGGTGGGTAGAAAATGTTTGAATTTGTGAAAATATTCAGGGAACAACTTAAGGTGAATCAAGATGGCGGATACAAGTTTAGGAGTTGCGAAAAGATTCATGGAACAACTTATTAGCCACTTTTCATATATTTGGAGTGTTGGAATTGATTGAGGTATGGATGGAATTGTCAAATACTCCTAAAGTGTTAAAATGGTGGATCAATATGACGGGTACAAGTTTAGTAGTTTTAAAGCAGTGAAGAACTTGATTTTTTCGGGTTTTATATCTACATATTTTTTTCTATGTTGCATTGTATGCTTTTGGTTTATGTTGAATGATTATTTGGTATGTTGATATTGCATGCTTTTGGTTTATTTGGTTTATGTAGAATGGTTGTTTTAATGTTTATGTAGAATGGTTGTTTTAATATTTATGTTAATGGTTGTTTAGATGTCTAATTACCACAAAATGTTTATTTTTAATGGTTGTTTCGAAATTGAATGACTTTTTTATTTAAGTTTCACCTTATATAAAAATTTATGTTTCATTTTAGCAGTGTGCAGACGTTAAAAAACAAACGGTCTTCTTTTTGCAGACTACAGAGGTTTGGTTCACCTCTTCTACTACAGATGCATGCATATGTGGTCCACAAACTACAGACATTTTACCTATAAAAAAACAAACAAAACACTTTAATATCATAAACTGCAAATTCAAATAATATAAGATATGGGTATGCTCCTGTAATTAAAGTCAAACTTATAGCATTTCAAAGATTGACAACAAAATATGAATAAGTTAAATTAAAGCCTAAACATTATTTGAAAAATAAAAAAGTGGGATGCATGATGGAATCAAACTCGGGTTCTAACTGTTGCAAGGGTTCATTTTTACCACTTCAACATAATTCAACATGTCTATGGTTTCACTAATCAATTTACATAGGGTTAATTCTCTTACCTTATATAAGAATTCAACTAAAAATCTGAAACTCGTTGGATTCCCGTGAACCGACAACAATAGATGTAGACCCGTCCCTAACTGTCCATTTTTTTCTCGTCCACTCTGTTACCTCATACAAAACATACCTTAAATGATCTTTATCTCACTAGTTGGTTATCTTTTAATGTAATAAAGATTTTTTTCTCTTGTTTTTATAAGTTTTAAAACGTTCCCTTAAAACATGTTCTTGGTGGATAAAATATTCACATTGACTCCATGGGTGGACATGAGAAACTAGTGTGAATAGGACGAACATGTTTTCACCGGGATCCTTTCGGTTACATTAAATTCCTATTTTAAATTGAAAGAAACCAAAATTTTTAAATACTTTTTAAATAAAAGTATAAACTTTTGTGAAGTTAATTACATGATCTTTCACTTTTCCTTTTGAAAATCTCAAAACAATTCAGTACATTATGTTTTCCTAATCCGTTCCAAAATTTGTAATAGTCCATTTTGTTTTTATTAAAATATACGAGGTAATATAGCAAATACATAAAACATTAAATTGTTCATCTGAAAAACTTCCATTTATGTTTATCTCATTAGTTGGTAGGTATTATATATAAATTCTGTAAGTCTTAACATAAATGATATATACTCATTTTTAATAACATGTTAATCGTTACGACTTTAAGCGAATCATTATTTGGAAAAGGGTACATCGGACGTCTACTTTGTGTTAGAGGGATGGTTAATAGTCTGAAAGGCTAATACCAGTAAAAGGAAGAGATTGTCAAGCTTTTTTTGTTTTCACGTCTATTAACTATTTTTTTATTGGCTATTGTTATATTTCACATGGTTGTTAAACCGATGTCTGAGAAACACAGTTTCCAAATAAAGACAGTAAGTGTTCTAAACATTAATTGTTGATCATAATACGATTAGAATCCTAAAACAGGAACTTGATCTATTAAGAATTTTATTAGGTTTGATTACCATTAGTTCGTTTGGTTCGGTTCGGTATGTTTATGAATAATTTGTTTCTATCTAAGGTTTTGTTAAGAATTTTAGTAGGTTTTGATTTGTTTATGTTTATGTTTAGGTTTTGGTTTTGGTTTTGTTGTTGATTAATAAGCACCTGAATATTGTTTATGTTTCGGTTTGGTTGTTGATTAATAGAAATGGGAGCGAAACAACAATGGTCAAATGAGCATCTAAAATGCTTATTAGGGACTTTCATTGAATATGTAAACAAGGTGGGTAGAAAAGGTTTGAATTTGTGAAAATATTCATGGAACAACTTAAGGTGAATCAAGATGGCGGGTACAAGTTTAGGAGTTGCGAAAAGATTCATGGAACAACTTATTTCCACTTTTCATATATTTGGAGTGTTGGAATTGATTGAGGTATGGATGGAATTGTCAAATACTCCTAAAGTGTTAAAATGGTGGATCAATATGACGGGTACAAGTTTATTAGTTTTAAAGCAGTGAAGAACTTGATTTTTTCGGGTTTTATATCTACATATTTTTTTCTATGTTGCATTGTATGCTTTTGGTTTATGTTGAATGATTATTTGGTATGTTGATATTGCATGCTTTTGGTTTATTTGGTTTATGTAGAATGGTTGTTTTAATGTTTATGTAGAATGGTTGTTTTAATATTTATGTTAATGGTTGTTTAGATGTCTAATTACCACAAAATGTTTATTTTTAATGGTTGTTTCGAAATTGAATGACTTTTTTATTTAAGTTTCACCTTATATAAAAATTTATGTTTCATTTTAGCAGTGTGCAGACGTTAAAAAACAAACGGTCTTCTTTTTGCAGACTACAGAGGTTTGGTTCACCTCTTCTACTACAGATGCATGCATATGTGGTCCACAAACTACAGACATTTTACCTATAAAAAAACAAACAAAACACTTTAATATCATAAACTGCAAATTCAAATAATATAAGATATGGGTATGCTCCTGTAATTAAAGTCAAACTTATAGCATTTCAAAGATTGACAACAAAATATGAATAAGTTAAATTAAAGCCTAAACATTATTTGAAAAATAAAAAAGTGGGATGCATGATGGAATCAAACTCGGGTTCTAACTGTTGCAAGGGTTCATTTTTACCACTTCAACATAATTCAACATGTCTATGGTTTCACTAATCAATTTACATAGGGTTAATTCTCTTACCTTATATAAGAATTCAACTAAAAATCTGAAACTCGTTGGATTCCCGTGAACCGACAACAATAGATGTAGACCCGTCCCTAACTGTCCATTTTTTTCTCGTCCACTCTGTTACCTCATACAAAACATACCTTAAATGATCTTTATCTCACTAGTTGGTTATCTTTTAATGTAATAAAGATTTTTTTCTCTTGTTTTTATAAGTTTTAAAACGTTCCCTTAAAACATGTTCTTGGTGGATAAAATATTCACATTGACTCCATGGGTGGACATGAGAAACTAGTGTGAATAGGACGAACATGTTTTCACCGGGATCCTTTCGGTTACATTAAATTCCTATTTTAAATTGAAAGAAACCAAAATTTTTAAATACTTTTTAAATAAAAGTATAAACTTTTGTGAAGTTAATTACATGATCTTTCACTTTTCCTTTTGAAAATCTCAAAACAATTCAGTACATTATGTTTTCCTAATCCGTTCCAAAATTTGTAATAGTCCATTTTGTTTTTATTAAAATATACGAGGTAATATAGCAAATACATAAAACATTAAATTGTTCATCTGAAAAACTTCCATTTATGTTTATCTCATTAGTTGGTAGGTATTATATATAAATTCTGTAAGTCTTAACATAAATGATATATACTCATTTTTAATAACATGTTAATCGTTACGACTTTAAGCGAATCATTATTTGGAAAAGGGTACATCGGACGTCTACTTTGTGTTAGAGGGATGGTTAATAGTCTGAAAGGCTAATACCAGTAAAAGGAAGAGATTGTCAAGCTTTTTTTGTTTTCACGTCTATTAACTATTTTTTTATTGGCTATTGTTATATTTCACATGGTTGTTAAACCGATGTCTGAGAAACACAGTTTCCAAATAAAGACAGTAAGTGTTCTAAACATTAATTGTTGATCATAATACGATTAGAATCCTAAAACAGGAACTTGATCTATTAAGAATTTTATTAGGTTTGATTACCATTAGTTCGTTTGGTTCGGTTCGGTATGTTTATGAATAATTTGTTTCTATCTAAGGTTTTGTTAAGAATTTTAGTAGGTTTTGATTTGTTTATGTTTATGTTTAGGTTTTGGTTTTGGTTTTGTTGTTGATTAATAAGCACCTGAATATTGTTTATGTTTCGGTTTGGTTGTTGATTAATAGAAATGGGAGCGAAACAACAATGGTCAAATGAGCATCTAAAATGCTTATTAGGGACTTTCATTGAATATGTAAACAAGGTGGGTAGAAAAGGTTTGAATTTGTGAAAATATTCATGGAACAACTTAAGGTGAATCAAGATGGCGGGTACAAGTTTAGGAGTTGCGAAAAGATTCATGGAACAACTTATTTCCACTTTTCATATATTTGGAGTGTTGGAATTGATTGAGGTATGGATGGAATTGTCAAATACTCCTAAAGTGTTAAAATGGTGGATCAATATGACGGGTACAAGTTTATTAGTTTTAAAGCAGTGAAGAACTTGATTTTTTCGGGTTTTATATCTACATATTTTTTTCTATGTTGCATTGTATGCTTTTGGTTTATGTTGAATGATTATTTGGTATGTTGATATTGCATGCTTTTGGTTTATTTGGTTTATGTAGAATGGTTGTTTTAATGTTTATGTAGAATGGTTGTTTTAATATTTATGTTAATGGTTGTTTAGATGTCTAATTACCACAAAATGTTTATTTTTAATGGTTGTTTCGAAATTGAATGACTTTTTTATTTAAGTTTCACCTTATATAAAAATTTATGTTTCATTTTAGCAGTGTGCAGACATTAAAAAACAAACGGTCTTCTTTTTGCAGACTACAGAGGTTTGATTCACCTCTTCTACTACAGATGCATGCATATGTGGTCCACAAACTACAGACATTTTACCTATAAAAAAACAAACAAAACACTTTAATATCATAAACTGCAAATTCAAATAATATAAGATATGGGTATGCTCCTGTAATTAAAGTCAAACTTATAGCATTTCAAAGATTGACAACAAAATATGAATAAGTTAAATTAAAGCTTAAACATTATTTGAAAAATAAAAAAGTGGGATGCATGATGGAATCAAACTCGGGTTCTAACTGTTGCAAGGGTTCATTTTTACCACTTCAACATAATTCAACATGTCTATGGTTTCACTAATCAATTTACATAGGGTTAATTCTCTTACCTTATATAAGAATTCAACTAAAAATCTGAAACTCGTTGGATTCCCGTGAACCGACAACAATAGATGTAGACCCGTCCCTAACTGTCCATTTTTTTCTCGTCCACTCTGTTACCTCATACAAAACATACCTTAAATGATCTTTATCTCACTAGTTGGTTATCTTTTAATGTAATAAAGATTTTTTTCTCTTGTTTTTATAAGTTTTAAAACGTTCCCTTAAAACATGTTCTTGGTGGATAAAATATTCACATTGACTCCATGGGTGGACATGAGAAACTAGTGTGAATAGGACGAACATGTTTTCACCGGGATCCTTTCGGTTACATTAAATTCCTATTTTAAATTGAAAGAAACCAAAATTTTTAAATACTTTTTAAATAAAAGTATAAACTTTTGTGAAGTTAATTACATGATCTTTCACTTTTCCTTTTGAAAATCTCAAAACAATTCAGTACATTATGTTTTCCTAATCCGTTCCAAAATTTGTAATAGTCCATTTTGTTTTTATTAAAATATACGAGGTAATATAGCAAATACATAAAACATTAAATTGTTCATCTGAAAAACTTCCATTTATGTTTATCTCATTAGTTGGTAGGTATTATATATAAATTCTGTAAGTCTTAACATAAATGATATATACTCATTTTTAATAACATGTTAATCGTTACGACTTTAAGCGAATCATTATTTGGAAAAGGGTACATCGGACGTCTACTTTGTGTTAGAGGGATGGTTAATAGTCTGAAAGGCTAATACCAGTAAAAGGAAGAGATTGTCAAGCTTTTTTTGTTTTCACGTCTATTAACTATTTTTTTATTGGCTATTGTTATATTTCACATGGTTGTTAAACCGATGTCTGAGAAACACAGTTTCCAAATAAAGACAGTAAGTGTTCTAAACATTAATTGTTGATCATAATACGATTAGAATCCTAAAACAGGAACTTGATCTGTTAAGAATTTTATTAGGTTTGATTACCATTAGTTCGTTTGGTTCGGTTCGGTATGTTTATGAATAATTTGTTTCTATCTAAGGTTTTGTTAAGAATTTTAGTAGGTTTTGATTTGTTTATGTTTATGTTTAGGTTTTGGTTTTGGTTTTGTTGTTGATTAATAAGCACCTGAATATTGTTTATGTTTCGGTTTGGTTGTTGATTAATAGAAATGGGAGCGAAACAACAATGGTCAAATGAGCATCTAAAATGCTTATTAGGGACTTTCATTGAAGATGTAAACAAGGTGGGTAGAAAAGGTTTGAATTTGTGAAAATATTCATGGAACAACTTAAGGTGAATCAAGATGGCGGGTACAAGTTTAGGAGTTGCGAAAAGATTCATGGAACAACTTATTTCCACTTTTCATATATTTGGAGTGTTGGAATTGATTGAGGTATGGATGGAATTGTCAAATACTCCTAAAGTGTTAAAATGGTGGATCAATATGACGGGTACAAGTTTATTAGTTTTAAAGCAGTGAAGAACTTGATTTTTTCGGGTTTTATATCTACATATTTTTTTCTATGTTGCATTGTATGCTTTTGGTTTATGTTGAATGATTATTTGGTATGTTGATATTGCATGCTTTTGGTTTATTTGGTTTATGTAGAATGGTTGTTTTAATGTTTATGTAGAATGGTTGTTTTAATATTTATGTTAATGGTTGTTTAGATGTCTAATTACCACAAAATGTTTATTTTTAATGGTTGTTTCGAAATTGAATGACTTTTTTATTTAAGTTTCACCTTATATAAAAATTTATGTTTCATTTTAGCAGTGTGCAGACGTTAAAAAACAAACGGTCTTCTTTTTGCAGACTACAGAGGTTTGGTTCACCTCTTCTACTACAGATGCATGCATATGTGGTCCACAAACTACAGACATTTTACCTATAAAAAAACAAACAAAACACTTTAATATCATAAACTGCAAATTCAAATAATATAAGATATGGGTATGCTCCTGTAATTAAAGTCAAACTTATAGCATTTCAAAGATTGACAACAAAATATGAATAAGTTAAATTAAAGCCTAAACATTATTTGAAAAATAAAAAAGTGGGATGCATGATGGAATCAAACTCGGGTTCTAACTGTTGCAAGGGTTCATTTTTACCACTTCTACATAATTCAACATGTCTATGGTTTCACTAATCAATTTACATAGGGTTAATTCTCTTACCTTATATAAGAATTCAACTAAAAATCTGAAACTCGTTGGATTCCCGTGAACCGACAACAATAGATGTAGACCCGTCCCTAACTGTCCATTTTTTTCTCGTCCACTCTGTTACCTTATACAAAACATACCTTAAATGATCTTTATCTCACTAGTTGGTTATCTTTTAATGTAATAAAGATTATTTTCTCTTGTTTTTATAAGTTTTAAAACGTTCCTTTAAAACATGTTCTTGGTGGATAAAATATTCACATGGACTCCATGGGTGGACATGAGAAACTAGTGTGAATAGGACGAACATGTTTTCACCGGGATCCTTTCGGTTACATTAAATTCCTATTTTAAATTGAAAGAAACCAAAATTTTTAAATACTTTTTAAATAAAAGTATAAACTTTTGTGAAGTTAATTACATGATCTTTCACTTTTCCTTTTGAAAATCTCAAAACAATTCAGTACATTATGTTTTCCTAATCCGTTCCATAATTTATAATAGTTCATTTTGTTTTTATTAAAATATACGAGGTAATATAGCAAATACATAAAACATTTAAATTGTTCATTTGATAAACTTCCATTTATGTTTAACTCATTAGTTGGTAGGTTTTATATATAAATTCTGTAAGTCTTAACATAAATGATATATACTCATTTTTAATAACATGTTAATCGTTACAACTTTAAGCGAATCATTATTTGGAAAAGGGTACATCGGACGTCTACTTTGTGTTAGAGGGATGGTTAATTAATAGTCTAAAAGGCTAATATATACTAGTAGTTAAAGGAAGAGATTGTCAAGCTTTTTTAGTTTTCACGTTTATAAACTATTTTTTTTATCGGCTATTATTATATTTCACATGGTTGTTAAAACCGATGTCTGAGAAACACAGTTTCCAAAGAAAGGCAGCAAGTGTTCTAAACATTAATTGTTGATCATAATACGATTAAAATCCTAAAACAGGAACTTGATGTTTATAAATTATAACATAAGAAACATACATTAAAATGATCAATAATATCATAAAATAGGAGAATATTAATCCTTACTACGCATAATAACTGAATTAAAGAGTATTGTATCAATTCATGTGATTCCAATAATGTGTCCCATTCAAGCTGTTAATGTTTTCGTTTCGGCCGGTTCCTGCCATAGCCGGATCCACGATCACTGATGCATAATTGTTGTCAAAGAGCCACTCAGTTGTAATGTCGCCACTGCTGCTATAGCCTTTTCTTGACTTTTCAAGATTCTGAAACAAGACGGGTTGCATGCCAGATCGTTGTTGCTGAAGTTTCCAATGCAAATCTTGGTTTATACAACTCAAAGGTTCTACACAAGAAGAAAGACTGGTTCTGTGATGAAGATAGGCGTGTGTAACACCCATTTCTTGAAAATTTGATAGCACTCTTCCACTTTGGTTGTGATGATCTCCTTTAAGGAAGTTAAACCCCAAAGGATCAAGATTCATAAATGGAAGATTACTTGGGGTATTTTCGGCATATGAAGAAAAGAACTGGTTAACCATAGATGGGCAATTTATCCCATCAAGTTGAAAATCCATAACCGGCTGTGAAAACTGGTCCAACAATTTCAACCCTCCGTTAGTCGATGATGACTTTGTCTTCATGTTCTTTCGACAACCTCCCCCGATGGGGATGTTTCGTAAGGCTCCACCTTTGGTCCAGAACCTTCTGCAGGTCTTGCAAAAGTGTCTTGGTTGAGTGAGGTTGTAGTTATTGTAGTAGCAGAATTTGGTGTTGGTGGAATCACATCTTGGACACTTTAGGCCGCCCGACAGAGAAGTTTTCGGCCCACCACCGGGGCTTTGGTTGTCATCATTTCTAGCTTGTTTCAGTGCCATGTTGTCAGACATCGCGACTGCTAGATGTTATGACAGCAAACCAAATTAAGAAATTTATGAGAAAAAACAGAGATATTTAGAATTTGGGTGGTCTCTCTCAGAGGCATAGACGCACATAATTCGTGATTTTATACATGATTTTAGAAGTTATAGGAGGGATATTGATGGATTCTTGTGAACTTCATCAACGGGAAAAAGAGGCTTCTATCTCTTATGTTTCATGTGTAAAGGCTGAACAGTCATGTGAGTTAGTTAGAAAAATAATTAAAAGGTTTTATTATGCATGCATACTATATGAGAGAGGGAGAAATCCACCCGAAATAAAGAACTTTATACCCTTGTGCTTCGGATGTGGGATGATATGAAAGTGATGTAGCACACACAAATCTAAAGTCCCACATGTAACGTACCACCCTACTAGAGAACATCACAAAATACAAATCGAATAATTAACGATAGGAAACGGTGAAAAGTGAGATACAGAGATAGGTTTGTAAATGGGTAACAATAGCATGAATGAACGTGTTTATATGAAGAATAATTTATAAATTGGTAACTTAACTACCAAAATTTTTGTAATATAAAAAGGGGTGAGATTTAGAGAGAACTTCTTTTAAATAGAGAACTAGTAAAGAATTATTTTTAACTATTTTTAAAAAATAAAAATTTTGATTTTTTTTTTCTTTCTTCCTTCTTAAGATGATACTGATACTAAAAAAAACTTGTCGGTGTAGTGCATATGTGCACTAATATCTATTGCATATAAACAATAGTGTTTTATTGCATATAATACAACACAATTGCATTATACAACACACACTATTGAATATATGCAAATACAACACTAATAATTATATGCAATACACATTATCGCATATATGTAATACAACACTAATACACATATGCACTATATCAATTTATTTAATTTGGGTATAAAATAGAACACTATTGCAAATATACAATACAAATTCATATATGCTAATCACCAGTATTGCACATATAAAAATACACACTGCTGCACATAAGAATTAAGAAAAAGTCAACGTATTGCATATATGTATTACGACGAGTTTTTTTTTAAAACTTTTTTTTATTTTTATATTTTTTGTGGTGAAGAATAACAACATATAAAAAGGATGAGAGAAAAAAATTTAAAATTATCTTTTTTAATTAAATTAAAAATATTTTATTATTAGTTCTCTAGTTCTCTCTAAGGAGGAGTTCTCTCTTGATCCTTTCTCTCTCTCTCTCTCTATATATATATATATATATATATATATATATATAGAGAGAGAGAGAGAGAGAGAGATGAAGGATCAAAAGAGAACTCCTTTTTAGAAAGATAACTAGAGAACTCTTAAGTGAATGACTATTTTTGTAAAATTGCATTCCTAATACATCTTAACACATCCTATGGTTTCTCCTGTGTGCCTCCCACTATGTGATGCAGATGCAGAACCCTAAAATCTCTGAAGACCCTAACTCTCTTCAATCAACAATTCACCCTTATCTTCTTCGCCAAGATACCTAATCCATGTTTATTGCGAATGACGAAGATAACATGTGTAAATTCGATTGCATACGTCTTTGATTTATTATCGATTTCAAGTGTGATTTCAAGCTAATATCGTGGCGACTGAAGGATTATGCTCCAAGAATTAAGTCTCGTTTATTCATGATTGATTTAATGTTTTTAATCGTATTCATTGTTATTTATTCAGTTTGTAATACATCTGAAAGCTTCAGAACAATATGCATGTGTTGAACAACAAATTAACATCTTATTCCACGAGTAATACATATATGTAATACAACGTTTTACGTACTGCATATATGCAATATAAAACAATGCACGAAATTAGAATATATTTTTTCATGATTAAAGCAACAATTTTTATACATATGTGTGATGTCAAGGAATCAGATGCTTTCAACTCAATTGGATGAGTTTTCCACTCAATTGGATGAAGGGTAAGGAATTCACTTTGTTATAAAAATTTGGTTACATTGTTTTTAGTTTTTCCTCTAATGTTTTTGGATGATTTACATTTGACTTCATATACTTTTTGCTGCTACCTTCTGCCTTTGTAGATAAAGTTATGGTTTGTTAGTACATATTTAGTTTAATTATTATTGTAGATATGTCATATTTGATGGTGCCTATGGATTTATAAGTGGCATTTTTACCATGTTTAGTTTTGTAGCCAATAGCAGGGCAGGGGTTGTTGTTGTTATGCACAAAGTTCTGAAAATAGTACTTTAAGCTACAACATTATTTTGCCATGTCCATGATCTAAATTTAATTGTATAGAAGTTACTTTACATTGTCAATATACTGGAAATAACTTGTTTTTGTTCATAATAGCAAAACCTGATGAATGTCAAAGGTGTGTGGCGTGACATGGTTAAACATAATATTGTGTATTTACTTTGATGTTTATGTAAGTATATGAAACATGCATAAAGTTTACCAACTAATAAACTTCGAATCCTGATTATTGGTGTGCGATTCCTAATACTTTTCATTTGTTTGCAGGTTGTTATCAAGAAGAAACATGGACAAAATGCAACAAATGTAGATCTGTGATTAGAGGGTTTTCTCATATTTTCTAGAAACAATGTAATTTCATCTATGTCTAATGCTTGCTCCATTGTTTTCTTCATATTTTCATAACTTTCCTGAGGTACATGTTAATGCAGCCAACACCTTGTGTGCTATAACTTGAAATGGTCCATCTGCACTTGCTTCTAAGCTTTTTAGCTCAAGGATTGTGTGATAAACTTGCCTTTAAGCTTTCTATCTCAAGGTTTGTGTGACATCATATGCTGGATTAACTAGTTAATCACTAGTTTAACGTCACATCATTAGTTGATTTTGCGTAAGATATTGTTTCATTTTGTGTGTATTTCTTCGTCCTTTTTTCAGTTATGTTGCAAGGACATCTGGTCATGGATTCGAAGATTCACGTTTAAAATCAGAACTTGTTCACTCATTAATTGTGTGTATATCCTTGTTAGACCCTAAAATATCAGTTGTTCATTAGCATTTAATTCATTTCAAGGTCAACATGTAAACTAACCTCGTGTGCAAACAAAGCAGAAGACTATAGATGCAATGCTACCAAAAATTGGTGTGTTTTATACATACAACGTTAGTAACGTATATTAACCTGGAGCAATGAGCAAGAAATAGACGTGGTTGATTATATATGAGGACTACATTTTTTAGTTTTTAATACATTGGCTTATGAATGTTTTGGTTGCTATTGTAATTTGATTATTTTTAGTTTTGAATATCATGTGTTGGCAATTGTTTCAATATTATATCAGTTGAGAAACCTATATGACATAAACTAACTATTATAAAGTACAAAGATACAATTTTTAAGTGTAAATAAAATATACGCTGCACATATGCAATACAAATACATAAGATTGAATTGAGGTTATAATTTGATTATAAACAATCACCAAAAAACAGTTACAAATATACAATTTCTAAAATGTAAAAAAAAATACTTTACACATATGTAATACAAACAAATAATCTAGAAATATGGTATGATTTGAGTATAAAAAGCACCAACAAACAATCAGCACGGAGACAAACAAGAATGATTACAGGGCTTATGCTATTTTTCCATCCTTTAGTTTTATTAACTCCATTTTTTTTATCTTCAAACACCGTGTTTTCTCTTTTCTTTATACCTTCTTTGGTGTCTGATCTTCATCGTCATCTGATGATAAGTTAAAACACACATTTAGTATTTGTATCGAACAAATTACTAGTACATATGCAATGCACTAGTACTGCACATATGTTCATGCGTGTGTAGAAATCAGGTCTACCCGAGATTACCCGAGAACCGGACCGAAAATTAACCAAAACGTAACCAATATCATACAAACAAGTTAATATTCGGTCCTTATATTTCACACAATTCAGGTTCGGGTCGGTCCTCAGTTATGGACCGAGGATAACTGACGTAATCAAGAGATGATTTTATATAAAGCGTTTATGTGTCAGACACTCCTTTTTTTACCCATTATTCTATTGAATGAATAACCGATTACATATATCTTCTATTTGGACTTATCTGAGAAAGAATTTATAGCCTGCGTACCTAGAAAATGGTGAATCACTACATTATATAGGTTATATAATATAACTTAGATATACAGAGATACAGAAGACATGCATCAGTTAAAGTTTACAATGGTTTTCGGTCACACATTTCATCAAACACCTAGTATGCATTCGTCAAAAACACTTAAATTTGTTAAATTTTATTCACTTCATCCTTAATATCATAATTTTAAACAAGAATTGTCATTAAATTGAAGGAAACATGGTTAAATTTTAAATTTTGCAATAAATGATCAAAATACTTGTAAGTCCGTCATGGTCAACGGTGAGTGATTGAAGATGTACAATGTAGTCGTTGATTGTAGCAGTGTTTGGATTTTATCCTCGGTCTCGGTTCTTTAACCAATACCCAAATAGCGGAGACCGAGATTAACCGATACCCATAATAAACTTTATTTCCGGTCTTCGGTCCTTGATATTCCACATCCTCCGGGTTCGGTCTGGGTTGGGTATTTCGCGGGTCGGGTCGGTTAGACCAAAATGCATGTAACATCCCGAAATTTCAAAGTGATATTAATTATATTACTTACTAATAGAGGGAAAGTTTACTCGGGTTGTCAGGAAATAAATAATAGAGTAGGAGTTGGTATGAGTCGGGCTAGTGTTGGATTAATGGAGACGGGTTAAATGAGAATGGGCCTTAGTTCCATGGGATTTCAGGGATATAAATATCTCCTAAACCTAAAAATATCTTCATTTCCTTACTTTCTACACACACACTCCAAAAACACACACACCATCTACACCGCTGCCGGGCCGAGGAGAGGAACGGGCAGATCCGAGAGAGAGAGAGAGAGCGATTAGTGTGTTAACAAGTTAAACGAGATCCAAACAAGCTCAAAAAGGTATGATTCTTGATCTTTGAAGTTTAAAGATCCAAGCTTTTTAGTGTATAAGCGACCAAAAATGGTCGGGAAGCGTAGTGGGTGATATTGAACCATAGCAAGGGTGTTAAAATCGCTCAAAATGCTGGACAGAAACCGAACAGCGGCTGATCTGGACAACTTCGCCTGCAACTGGGCAACTTCGCCTTCAAAGCGATGAACTTCGCCTGCAAGCTAAGTTCGCCTGATGAACTTCGCCTGCAAGCTAAGTTCGCCTGATGGCAACTTCGCTGTAAAGTTAAATTCGCCTAACTGGTAACTTCGTCTGAGGCCAAGTTCGCCTGATGACAACTTCGCCTGAAGCCAAGTTCGCCTGATGGCAACTTCGCTGTAAAGCTAAGTTCGCCTTGCTGGTAACTTCGCCTAAAGCTAAGTTCGCCTAAGGTTAACTTCACCTAAAGCTAAGTTCGCCCGAGGGTTAACTTCGCCTAAAGTCAAGTTCGTTTATAAACTAAATTAAAAATCTAATGAAAAATGTGTTAAGACAGTTAATGGAAATAAAATTTTTCCAAGCTGACCTGGCAGCTCGACCCCAGCCAGGGGCTCTGCCCCTTGGACCCTGCTAGGGGCTGTCGCCCCTAGACCCCGCTGCCAGGGGCGCTGCCCCCGGACCCCCGTTCGTTGTGGGTAGTAGTTAAGACTGGAAAGATGATATGAGTAGTGATAGTTGTTTGATACGTGTACTTGTTATACAGTCAGCCGTGCACAGCTGAAGAAAGGGATTACGATTAACGGTGAACGTAACCGTGTTCAGGTGAGTTTCTAGCCCCATTCCTTGTTATGTTTTCGGGGCTGTGTGCATACTCGATGTGTTGTTAATACATTTATCCTAAGTGATAAGTGTATGTCATATGTGATATGTGTGATAGATATGAATGATTGTTTGTCGGTACGCGAACGATCTTCGGATATTGCACGTACTGTCATGTTAAAAATAAAGGTACGAATATTATATATCGATGATGTATGAATATTTCAAATGAATACTTGTCGGGGCGTGAACGATCTTTGGATATTGCACGTAACGACAAGGGGTATGGTTGTTAAATGAATGAGGTAAGGAATGCCTAGAGTGTTCTTATGTTATAATGTAAGTATGTGTATATAGGTACACGAATGGCATGTGAGTTCTACGTTCGACATAGTAAGTTAGGATGGCAAATCCCTCTAGCTTCTGTCGGACATAGACTCGGCTGGTGATGGCGTAGTTAAGGACTGCGAGCCTTATACGTGAAATAGATGATATATGTAAACGTAGATAAGGACTGCGAACCTTATACGTAATGTAGATAGGCGTCAGCATAGGAAAGGACTGTGAACCTTATACGTGCTGTATTTGTAGCATAGGGGAGGACTGCGAACCTCGTACGTGCTATGAATTAGGTTGCAACATAGGGAAGGACTGCGAACCTTGTACGTGTTGTGGATGTATTTCAGCATAGGAAAGGACTGTGAACCTTATACGTGCTGATTTTGTAGCATAGGGGAGGACTGCGAACCTCGTACGTGCTATGAATTAGGTTGCAACATAGGGAAGGACTGCGAACCTTGTACGTGTTGTGGATGTATTTCAGCATAGGAAAGGACTGTGAACCTTATACGTGCTGATTTTGTAGCATAGGGGAGGACTACGAACCTCGTACGTGCTATGAATTAGGTTGCAACATAGGGAAGGACTGCGAACCTTGTACGTGTTGTGGATATACTATGGTATAGGGAAGGACCGCGATCCTTGTACGTACCATAAATGGTGAACATAGGTAAGGACTGCGAACCTTGTACGTGTTCACGACCTTGAGTACAGGTATAGACGGTGAACTATGAACGTACTCTCGGTAGACTGAGGTTAGTGATTGTAGATATGTATGTATGTATGGTAGCAAGTATGTATTCAGAACAGAAGGGTAACTAGTGAAGTATGGATATGTATCTACAGATATGTATGTATGTGTATGTATTGTATGGCGTTCGATTAACTAGAACTCACTCAGCGTAGCTGACTTTTAGTATGCACGCAGGTGAGCTGATTATAGAGTTAGCATGAGGATGACACACGGCATGGATTGAACGGCTGGCATCTGAAGAAAGAAGTAAAGATGTTTTAAATATAAAGTTTTGTGTTATGGTATCAAAGAAAAGATTTAATGTTTTGTAACAAATGATTGATGTTTTATATTCCGCGAAAAGTTTTAATAAACTCTGATTTGAAGAACTGTGTTTATGAGTAAATCTGACGCTAAAGTAGGGTCACCGGGTTCGGGGCCTTACAATGCACACCCCTACATATGTTATACAGTATTACTGCATATGTGTGATACAATAGTAAAACATATATATATAATAGTACCACATATATGTTATACCATACTAATGCAGATATGTATTACAATAGTACTGCACATATAGTATTACTGCATATATGTGATACAATAGTAATACATATATGCAATTGTAGTGCATATATGTGATATATCAGTACTGTATATATGTTATACAATATTACTTCATATATGTAATACAATAGTATTACACATATTGTATTACTACATATATGCGATACAATAGTAGTACATATATGCAATAGTATTGCATATATGCAATACTATAGTATTAACACATGTATGAAGAATAGGTCTCAAGAGCACATTCAAGCATCCTCTCAAGGTTTAAAGATATTAAAATCTTAAACAATGATTTTACAACAATAATCTTCCAGGCATGTAATTACCAAAACGAGTCCATTTTAGACATTTCATCAAACAGTTGGCGGGCATACCTAATCAAATGAAAAATTAAGCCCATAATGATTAGTTAAGCACCAAAAATGAACAACCATATATGCAATATAACTAAAACAAGTTTCTTTGTATGCATCATAACTAGAAATACGTGAAACACACCCCTAGAAGGACACACTAATAGCTAAAACGAGTTCCTTTAAATTAATAACATTATCATCGTAATTTTCAGATGCATTACATGATGTTCAACGGTACATATGTGTAGTATGACTAAAAAATTATGCAATAAGATAATCATTCCCCCTAATCATGTGATATCCATGGATTGCTATCGATTTATGACAATAAGTATACAAATCGCTCATAAATTATGTCGATAGTGCATAGTAGTGTTAATCTATGCTATGTTCTTCAACGATAAAACAGAAAACAAAAAAAGAAACATAATCGATGGTAAATACGCCTAATCAGCCCATATGATATGTGAAATAAACTATTATGATCATTTACCTGCTAATGTTCTTCCAATTTGTGCTTGATTTTATGGTCGATTGTTTGATTTTTGAAAACCCTAGATCTTCATTTGTCATGAGAGAATTACAGAGTGAGGAATGAGAAGAGGGGAAACATATGAGACGATATTTTGTATCCTTTCTTAATCCCAACATTACCCTTCATTCACTAAACCCCCCGTCTTTTTTGTTTTTTAATTTCTTTGTTTTTTAAACCCTTAGACTAAATAAAATAAATGGTGTTAAAAGGAGTTCTCTAGTTCTCTCTTTAAGAAGAGTTCTTTCATGATCTCTCTCTCTCTCTCTATATATATATATATATATATATATATAGGATTGGGATCATGAATTATTTTGAAATCGAAAACTTTGAGAACCATTTTAGATTACAAAAAACCCAAAAATAAAAAAAACATAAAACAAAAAAAACGCAAAAATAAAAAAAGAAAAAAAACCAAAATTCTTATTCATCATCCTGATTTCATTAAAAAAAATGTCTCGGTTTAGCTAAATTATACATATATGTATAATATGTACATATATGTACATACATGTTTTTTATACACATATGTATAATTTAAAGTAGATGATAATGTACATATGTATACATTACGTAACTAGAAATTAAATAAAATTATACACATGTGTATAATACGGAGTTTTTTTTAATGAAATCAGAATGAAATATAAGAATTTTGGTTGGTTTTTACTTTTTTAATTTTTTTTTTGTTTTATAATTTTTTAAATATTTTTTAGAGGTTTTTTTAATGATCCAAAATGGTTCTCAAAGTTCTCAATTTTCAAAGGGTTCTCTTGGGATCCTTATCATATATATAGGATCAGGATCATGAGAGAACTTTTTTTGAAATTGAGAACTATGAGAACCATTTTGGACCACAAAAAACCCAAAAATAAAAATAAATCATAAAATAAAAAAAACACACGAAAATTAAAAAATTAAAAAAACCCAAATTCTTATTTTAACATCCCGATTTCATAAAAAAACTCGGTTTAACTAAATTATATACACATATGTATAATATATACATATATGTTAATTTACATGTTTTTTTTTGTACACATGTGTATAATTTAAGATAAATGATACTGTACATATGTGTATATTACGTAACTAAAGATTATATAAAATTATACATATGTGTATAATAAGACGTTTTTTTTATTTAATTTTATTTTTTTATTTTGTTTTTATTTTTTTTAATGAAACCGGAATGAAATATAAGAATTTTGGTTTTTTTACTTTTTTAAATTTTTATTATTTTTTGTTTTATGAATTTTTTAAATATTTTTTTAAAGGTGTTTTTAGTGGTCCAAAATGGTTCTCAAAGTTCTCAATTTGCAAAGGGTTCTCTTAGGATCCTTACCCTATATATATATATATATATGGCCATCTATTGCAATAGCGTCATGGCAATCCGTGCCAATTCAATTAGGTTTGACAAAACAATATTAATATTCACAAGCACCCGGCCCATAGTTAATCACTCCTGTGTTGTGTGGTCTTTTTGTGTACAAACGTAACTTATATAATTCACATCATAAAACGTTTCAGTATGTATATACGTAAACATGGTTTTCACCCTAAGTATTTAGTAAAACATTTTAAGAAAAATGGGGTCATGAAACTCGCCTTATGTATCAGGTTTTTCAAGTTTCGGTTAATAAATGAAAATACGAGTTACTATGAGTCGGGCTAGTATTGGGTAAATGGATATGGGTTATGGACTTGGGTTATGAAAGTAAGAAGGAAAGACCATTGGCTTAAGCCCATGATCCATAATTATATAAACCATTAATTACCCATGTAATTTCATTTCACACATATTCCATACACCACCAAAACACACACTTAAGATCTCTCTCTAGTTCTCTCCTTCTCTAGCCGAAACCAAGAAAGAATCCGAGCACCGACCCGAGGTAATGATAGTTTAATATTGTATGAGCTTAACCCGTTAGATATAGTCACGAAACAACGAGCCGACACCGTTAAACCGTTTAAGTCACGAGATCCGGGATATAAACCGAACCTAAGATGAGCTTAGGGATCGCCCTAGCTCAGATCTGGATCGAACGGGACGAAAAACGATGAAAACGGTGGAAAAACGAGTGAGATCTCGTTTTTCCGTTGAAAACCCGATTTTTCGGCAAAGGCGGCACCGGAAAGTGGTACGAGGTTAAGGGGATGTCAGAGAATGTTCTGACATTCTCTGACCTAACCCTAGTTCGCTAAGGGGTAACTAACGAATTAGAAGTAATTCGCTAGCTAATTCGTTAAGGAAAGACTGACGAACTAGCTTCAGTTCGTTAAGTCCAATTCGTATGTTGACCAGCTCGCTAAAAGGTTTAAATCGTTATGAGGACTGGTTCGTTATAAGGGTTCAATTCGCCAAAGAGTTCAAATTCGTTAGACAGACCAGACGAATATGGACCAATTCGCTAAAAAGGCTAATTCGTTATGAAGTAACGAATTAGCCAATTCGTTATGGAAGACAGAAGTAACGAACGAACCCCAATTTGTTAAAGAGTATATTAACGAACTAGACATTGAAAGAATGACAGATTGGTCCCTTGACTTAGAAAAGAATGAATTAATTACAAATCAGCCCTTGAATTTTGAGTTAGCGAATTAAATAATAATTTAATTCGTTATGGGAGTTTAACGAATTGGAAGGTAATTCGTTAGTTGATTCACATAAGGGAGCACAACGAACTAGCCCTAGTTCGTTAGGGGAAAAGGGTAACGAATTACCCTTGATTCGTTATAACCAGTTCGTTAAGGGAGATAATGAATTAGAAGGTCTAATTCGTTACATGGACTGATTCGCTACATGAACTGATTCGTCAAAGGATCAGTTCGTTATAAGGTCTAGTTCGTTAAAGGGTTCAATTCGCTACATGAACTAGTTCGCTAAGATAAGCCAATTCGCTATGAACCAGTAACGAATTAGAAGTTTAACGGAATGACAAGAACAGTCCCTGGACTTAGAAAAAGAATGAATTAATTACAATTGAGCCCTTGAACTTTTTAAGTTAGTAAATTAATAATGATTCAAGATTCTAATGGAAAATATGTTAAGACAGTTAATGGAAATAAAATTTTCCAAGCTGACCTGGCAGCTCGACCCCAGCAAGGGGCTCTGCCCCTTGGACCCTGCTAGGGGCTACCGCCCCTAGACCCCGCTGCCAGGGGCGCTGCCCCCGAACCCCCGTCCGTTGAGGGTTATAAGTAGACTAGAAACGCGTTATGAGTAGTGATAGTAATTGATGCATGTAATTATTATACAGTTAGCCGTGCCCAACTAAGGAAAGGAATAACTATCAACGGTGAACGTAACAGACTTCAGGTGAGTTTCTAGCCCCATTCCTTGTTATGTTTTCGGGGCTGTGTGCATACTCGATGTGATTAGTTAATACACTTATCCTAAGTGATAAGTGTATGCCATATATGTATTATGTGAAATGTATGAATGGTTTCTTTCCGGTACATGAACGATCTTCGGAATTGCATGTACTGCTAGGAAATGGTTGATGTTATAAATATGTTGTAATATGAAGAATGAATGATGTATGTATGTGCCAAAGTTACGATTATGTATATAGAAAGTATGTTAAGGAGGGATGGAAGAAAGGGTACCAGACCCTAATAATATCCGAGGATGGAGGGTACCGGACCCTAATAATATCCAAGGATGGAGGGTGACCGGACCCTAATAATATCCGAGGATGAAGGGTGACTGGACCCTAATAATATCCGAGGATGAAGGGTACCGGACCCTAATAATATCCGAGGATGAAGGGTACCGGACCCTAATAATATCCGAGGTATGTAGGGCGAATGCACTTTATAACGTAAGGTTAGTTATGAATGTATATG
This sequence comes from Bidens hawaiensis, assembly GCF_021521415.1. Taxonomy (NCBI): domain Eukaryota; kingdom Viridiplantae; phylum Streptophyta; class Magnoliopsida; order Asterales; family Asteraceae; genus Bidens; species Bidens hawaiensis. Next base: position 710,714 of record NW_027491792.1, read on the forward strand.
AAAGAATGATGGACAGGTTAAGTATGTAATGCGTACCTACGGGCACGTATATGTGTATGTAAAGTAAGTTATGTGATTAACTAGAACTCACTCAGCGTAGCTGAATTTTAGTATGCACGCAGGCAAATAGGTTGAGGCAGCTTGCGTGATTGAAGACACATGGCATGGAATCGAAGATACTGGCATCTCAAAGAAATGTTGTGATGTTTTAAAAGACTATGTTTTCTTTTAAATGACTATGAATGTTTTATAAGACAAGATTTGAAGGTTATGTAATATACTATGGTTGAAGTTTTAATATTCCGCGAATGTTTTAATTAACTCTGATATTTAGAACTACGTTTATGAGTAAATCCAACACCAAAGTAGGGCTACCGGTAACGGGGCCTTACACCTTATAGCGATACAATCAGCACAATATATGTCTACAGCTAGTGCTTCTCGTTTATAATCTGATTCCTAAAATTTGTATTATACGGTTAATACTATAATTGGACTATATATCTGGTCTAGGTACAACTGTTTAGCCATAAACATATCAGTAGTCTTAGATTATAACGTTATACAATGTCTAATGTTCAAAATCGGTTTCGGCTCAGTTTCACCATTTTACATGTCGGGCAAAGTTGTTCACTTAAGCGTTTCGGAGACAGGTAAGATCACACAAACTTGAGTAAACGTGTCCGAGTCAAACTATGAATAGAAATTAGGGTTTAGGTGTCCATATTCGCTACATGGTCCGTTTCCATTATTTTTACATATTGAGTTGGAGAAAACGCACTCAGTTTACCCGAATTATCCGAATTTCTTTCAAATGGTTCGGTTTAACAAAAATTTATCCAAAACTATGACATTTGGCCACTCTTCTTCTTTAAATATCCCAGCAGGTTCATTAATTAGAACGTTGTTGGTATTATCATAATTTATATTTGTGTAACATTCAAATTAGCATAACTTTTTATCTAAACATGTTTAAATTATGAAAATTTATACACATGCTAATTATTAAGTGCGGAGTTTTATAAAAATATTATTGAAAATATTAGATTAAATATTAACTTCTCAAAATTCATTTTAAATTTTATTTTTAACGGATAATTCATCCGTTTATACCATACGATACCCAAAAAATCCGATTGTTTTTCTTAGTGGCCAAAAATAGCTTCAAAAAGTTCATGTAAAATTTCTAGAACCTAACAATTTAGTTAAAATATTGATCATTTTAAATATAACACAAACCGAACTACATCTGGATAATGGGTAAGCGAGCAACAAGCTGCGCCGCTATCCCCTTTTGAATCGCAAAGCCTATTCTATTAAATATAAATCCATGGTTCCTCGGGCTCTGCGAGTCACTGTGGACCACCTTCTGCACCCGCTCCAAGAAGCGAGCCGCCTCGGGAGCTAGGTTTCCAAAAGTGTCGAAGGCAAATGGAATGAACACGTGCTGATTCTCCAAACACGATGTCTCATGCTTAGCAACCTTCCTAGACTCCGCTCTCAAAACTGCCTGTCCCGGTACGAAGCCACTTTCTCTCAGCCCCACCAACGGGGACACCCCAGTGAGGTCAACACACACATGCATACCCCCTGCCCAGCCAAACACAAGAACATCCGCAGGACGCAGGGTAGATCTTCCCTCACGCGGATCAGTCAAAAAGTTAATAGGTGCCTCTTTCTTGGCTGAGATCCCGGCACGTCTAAGAACATACCATAACACATCTCTAACCCAGTCATGACGATACTTGAATCCCGGCAATTCCTTACAGTGGAGGGAATGCTCACCGAATCTATCCAAACAAGCTTTTTTACAAATGGGGCATAATTCATCTGGAGGGAAAAGGGGAATCATAAGCCGGTATTTAAGGATGGCTCTGTATTCAACTGCCGACATCCGTTGCCCAAGACCTTCAATGGGCGCAACAGTCAAAAAATCCTGGGCATGAGCCCCCTTGAGACAAGCTAAAACTGCCTTTTGTCTCGGGGACATATCAAATCACTCCTCCAAATCATGTACGTGTTTACCATAAAGAGCACTCGCCAAGGTTTGTTGAGGTTTCTTGGGGGCGGTCTCCTTATCAGTAAAACCTCCTATATAAAGGTTCGGGAGAGTTGTTCCAATATTACCAAGTGCAAAAGAGTAGTCAGGATCTACCCCCGTAACTCCAGCGTTTCGCAGGACGAGGTCTTGCAATTTCCACGACTGAGACCTGGAAGCCACAAATGCATATGCGGAGACATCCTCAGCCGAGAAAATTCCTAAGCCTCCGCAACGCATAGGGAAGGAAGCCAACCTCCACTAGAGGTCCCCAAAATGCGGTCCTCCACACACAACAATATCTTCAATTGCCCCCCCCCCCCCTCAGGCCCGCATCAAAGATGGACACAGCTTCTTTGACATGTTCAGGTTGACAGGTCCGGAGCCCAAACACTAACTTAGCAACCCCCATGCACGAGCGTAACAAAAGGAGCTCACTTTGGGGGTCCCTCAGTTAAAATACCTTTTTGAACTATAACTGATCGTTAAAATTTGATTAAACGAGTATCCCAAAACTACAACGAGGGTTATCCAATAAACCTAAAAAATTATGTGTGATCTTGAACTAGCTCCCCGGAGTTCTCCATAAAGTTCCTGAATTTTCCAAGCTAGTTTGCTATTTTTCATAATAAAACATCAATAAATAGTAATAACATCACCAAACTTTCTCAGTTTATAAAAAAAATATCAAATTTGAACAGAGACCTATTCATATAGTAATTGATGTCCCTGCAAATTCGCATGAACTAACAAAAAGTACGTCACAGTCTAGACACAAACAGCCCCTAAACGAACTATTCGGTTAATATATTTGTGTTTCCCGCTAACAGTTTAGTTAGAATACCTTTTTGAACTATATCTAATCGTTAAAATTTGATTAAACAAGAATCCAGAAACTACAGCGAGGGTTATCCAATAGACCCAAAAAATTATGTGTGATCTTGAACTAGCTTCCTAGAGTTATCCATAAAGTTCCAGAATTTTCCAAGCTAGTTTGCTATTTTTCATAATAAAACATCAATAAATAGTAATAACATCACCAAAATTTCTCACTTTATAAAAAACTCAAATTTGAACAGAGACCTACTCATAGTCAGCTAGGTAGTATACCTACTGGTCAATTACTACAAAACCAAGCATGCAACATCAAGAATCAAGCGTTTTAACAAATGGTTTCGATTAAGGCTCTAAATCGAGTTTTTGATCCGTAAAAATGCGATTTAAACCTTTCAGTCCGTGTTTTAACCAAAATAGTTCATGATTTAGTTTAATTCACATGTTTAGTTTAAAAACAGTTTTTGTACTAGTTTGAAGGGTTTTTCATGGTTAGACATCAATTTCCTTAATCAAACACTGCTTTATACAAAAAGAAAACATGATTAAAAACATGTTAAAATCAAGAGTTACCTATGTTCTTGGCTGAAAATGATAAAGAAAGAGCTGGAGCAGATATGTATTCAAGAAATTTTGGCAAGTTGGTAATTTCGATGGCTTAAAATAGAAGTAAACAAAGGATAAGGCCCTAGCACCCCACACTTTACTTCTTTTTCTTTTTTCGAGTGCTTATACGATCAATTTCAAGTCTGTTGTAGTCGCGCGTTCGGTTTTTGGCTAAAGGTTAGTTCGGGTGCGGTAAACAACACAAAAACGAGTATTTTTCGTCTTCATTTTACATTTAAAGAAAATGTACTATCTTGTTGTAAAATTCTAAAATATTTTTACAATTTGCTTAATACGTGTTAAATAAGTATTTCATAAGTCGTTTTGGCTTGACGAATGCTACAATACTTGTTTTGGAACTAGCGTTTGCGTTTATGACCATAGCGTATTGTTAACCGGATTTTCCAAATCTATACTACCCGGCCCATTTTCATTTTCAGGAAATTTTAATTAATAAACGTCACCTTTATCGACCTAGTATTATTTTATTATATATATTTAATTTAACTATAATAGCTTTCAAGTATATACTATAATGACCCTAGACAATAGTTTTAACCCTGTATGTTTCCAACTTCATATAACAAGGACTAAATTGCAATTTCGAAATATTATAACCCATTTTCCTCCTAACCCGTTTTGCTTCAAGACCCGTATCCCAAATCCAAACCCTAATTCCTAACCCGATTCAATTGGTTTTCTTGATCCTCAATTTTCGTCACAATTTTAGAAATTGAATCAAATTACATATTATTCTTGCCTTATACGGCCTGCCGATACTCATATTATCCTAATCAATCACACCTTGATTCGAATTACTAAATTTATTGCTCGACACAACCCATTCTTTATTATACATGTACATGATAGCCATAATACAATTAAACTGATATACATCACCTTCATTCCATCGCTAAACTAAACCCCATATGTAATTAGATTGATTTGTTCTCTAAGCTGCTCGTTCATACACATCAACCCGTCGGGCGCTGTTGAACTCGTTAACCCATCTCCTATCATCGTAAGAGGTAATAAAATGCATGATTAGAATCGCGCTATGATTCCGAACCTAAGCCCCAACATCAATTTATTTATTAGGCATATCGTCTGTTTATAATCAAAGGTTGTTAACTCATGTTGCACGTCGCTTGGGGAGCCTGTTGGTTAAACACATGGGTTATGGGAGGGGGGGTTCGAGTCCCTGCCACCCCATTATGTGTTTATTTTTGGTATTTTCTTCCTTTTAAGCTATTTATAAATAAATAATATATATAATAATAATTAACAAATAAACAATCTTTTATAAAACCGATTATGACTTTATGTTTTGTGTTCCCGCATTAAAGGATCGTTCATGTATATATGTATATGTATAGATATGTATAATTACTACCACGTAAATTAATACTATGGATTTAATATATTTAGTAGGCAAAGTTTTATACTTATATATTTCACCAAATTAAATAATTTTAAAAGATGTATTTTACTCATATACGAAATATTTTTATAATAAAATATTATATTAAATATGTATATATATATACATATATATATATATATTGTAAAAGATTGAATACTTTAATATAATAAAGTAGTATAATATACCTTATTTATGATTTAACAAATTAGTAATGTTTCCTATAATGTTTTTGTATATAACTAGTATATTAATTATGATTAAAAAAGGGATTAATAGTAACTTAAACATAATTATAATTATCGAGCTTTCTTATCTGATCTTGTTCATTAACTTAGCGTATCTTCGTATTCTTTCCTTAGTAGGTTATGTCGTCAACGCGCGTGACCCGCTTTCGTTATTTTTAGTGTTATCCATTCACTTTTATTCGTCTATCGAGATACGTACAACATTCCCCTATTTTACTTGTTTTCTCACGTTTTGGGCATATGCGTAAATATATTTCTCATATATACTTATACACAAAACTGCAACTTTGTCTTCTGTGTTAACAACTTATACCTTATTTGTTTATGTGCTTATTTCCTTTGTATGCTTCCGCATTCGGAGAGGTCCAACATAATCTCAGTCTAGTATGATCATACATTAGTCGTTAGCCTTTGTGCTTCTCGACATCTCAGTTATACTTGCTTATTTGGTTGATTTGTTATTCTCATATGACTTGTTGCAGCTACGTATTTTGTTATATATACTATATGTACAACTAAACTGGTGTGTTGCTCACTCAACATGTGTTGTTGACAAAATTCTATTTTAAATGCATATACAGGTTATTGTAGAAATTGAATGCAGGTTGGTGAGTAGTTAGTAAAGAATTTAAGTTGGAAATGATACGATCAAGAATTTAATTTGTAATTGGTGTTTATATAATAAGTTGTATTTTGTACTTGGATTATTTGAAATTATTAAATAGATATTGAAACTTATATTGTGCATGATAGTAACCTTGAGAGCTGTGACAATCAGTTCGCGCCTCGGCATTTCCGCCGTAGGTTGGCGTGTGACAGATTGGTATCATAGCCGAAGGTTTAAGATAGGTCATTAGAAAATTGCCTTAGACAAATGTTTAGGACCCCTATACGTGCCTATCTGTTTACCTTTATGTGTGAAAATTAAATTGTTTACAGCTTCCTTAGATAATGATTATTTATTTATTGTTATGCACACACACACAAACTCCGAGGATATGCCTCAACATTTAAAGGAAACTTTTCGAAAAGTAGATTGCCTTTATTTTCGGGAAATTCCTTAAGAATTCCCACATGTTGTTTTCACTCGTACACCTTAAGGTTTGGTTATGTGGCATGTCCCTGTGATATATAAAAAGGGAAGAGAAACTGTGAGTTGGGCACAGGAAAAACGGTTCCAAGAACTAAAGGTAAGACGCTATTCCTTACCTGAGTGATAACCTGACCACAGTACTCAACCCTATGGACCCGGGCGAGACCCATAAATGCTATATGACGACACCTGTGGTTGATTTTAACCGAATTCACGGTGATTCGTGGCTAAACTCGGTTTTCCCGATTATTGTGTTCCGTTATTTAAATGGTTAGTTGGGTGAAAAATCCATTGAACCCATGGGCACTCCTACTATCTATTTCTTAACTTGCTTTCGTATTTTTGGAGTAATCAACGTGGTGATTCACAAGATTCTCCGACTACCCATATTTATTTCGATAGTTCGTTATTTAGTTGGTCGATTAAAACGTCGTGTAACGCTCATTGGGCCGACAAACTTCATTGCATTGTTTATTCGTTAATTAGTTGGGACAATCAAATTTCCATGTAATGCTCATGGGCTGTCCAACTCAGTTGTCTTTTATTCGTTAGTTTGTTGGGCCATTCAAATTGCCATGGAAAGCTCATGGGAGGCCAGCATCCACAATTTAGATTTTGTTAATTTATTGTAAACTTAATCAAATCTGAATTTTAAACTGGCTTAACTCCTCATGTAGTCATCACACATTAATCTTATTGACTACATCATTTAATAACTATTTACGCAATATACCCCCCTCATCTTATAATCTTTTACATTTAATCTTTGTGGTGCAGATCCCCTTACTTCTTAATGCAACATTATTATTTCCACATACTTTAACTTTTGCTATTCTTTTGATTTACTCAACTTAACATTCATCTTATAAACCTTTATTCTTTTGGTCCTTGTAGAATGTTTCGTCTAAGAAACCACCATCATCTTCAACATCAATCGTTTGATTCTCACGACCACCGTATGGCTGCCTGTATCGCCAAAAAGTTAACTGCTGCGATCCCTAGGATAGTAACTCAAATTCGGAACCTCAATGCAACTGATCCAACTTTTCCCACAAAATCCTCTACTGGTGACTACAAACCAGCTACCTCCACTCATCCCCACAACAAGAAACGTAAGAATCATGCTGCAACAAAACTTACCCACCCGCAAGTCTCCTCAAACAAGAAACTTTACCTCGGCCTTTTTCCGTCATGCTCCATTTGTAATCATCATCACTCGATTGAATCCCTATGCCGCCGCTGCTCCCGCTGTAATCGTTATGGCCATCTTGCTAACACATGTCGTGTCCCGCCTACTGCACAAGCTGTTCCGCAAAAACATACCCCTCATGCTCAACCTGATGATCCTAATACCCGTGCTTGCTACCATTGTGGAAACCCAAATCATCTACGTAATGCGTGCCCTCAACTTACCCAGGCTCATCAAGCCCAATCTACAATTACACCATACTACTTGACTCATGCTTACCAAACTCAAACCCATCAACCTCATGTCCCTCAAGCTCCTCTCATCAATCAAAGTTAACCTTAATTAACCCAACACTACCAAACCTCGCAACTACAAGCTCAAGTTTACCAGACATATTTCCACCAAACAACTCTCTTGCAAACCGTTCAAGCTCCAGTTTTCCAAGCAATGCCAAGTCAATCTACCTCGATACTCTAACTCCTATGAATGAGACTCCTCATGGTGCCTCCAGTCACGCCAATTAAGTTACTCAACGATCATGAAGACTTTTGTTGTTTCCTTTATCTATGTTAATTTCTTTTGTCTTTTCTTAATTACGTATTGTAACGCCTTTTTATGGCCTTAATTCCGTATTTGGACTATTTATCTCCTATAATAAATAAAGTTTCTTTTGATTAAATGGTTTGTTTATTAAAGCCTACCTTTATACTTTTCCTTACCTTTATCCACATAACCCATTTTATAGACCTCAACTATTAATAAGAAGCATCTTTTCAACTTTAAATAATTATACTTTCACGTTTAAAAGTCGTCTTAAAATTTCTTGCTCTATTAAAATTCACTCCAACTTTTGAAATTATTTTATTATATATTGATGACTTTCTACTATTCTAAATTAAAACTCCATAAAACCTTTGTTTCCTCAAAGTCATGTTTTTAATCAAACATTTTGTAAATCCACACGATGGGACGAATCATGTGGACCATCCGACGATGAAAATAATTATGGTCCGGAACATAATTATCGAAGTCCTCGCATTGAAATCATGATGCGTAAGATTGTGTGTCATAATATAGAATCGGGGTAGTTGGGATAACGATACAAATGTAAAGATGATAAGGACATGGTAGATACGCCGCTGGTACATCCTATATATAAGTGCCCTTATCGGATTTGCATATGGAGCGTTATTTTAACTATTAAAAGTTCAGTGTTAAGATGAATTTTTAAATTTTATTAGAAAAATTTTCTTTTCCTCAAACTTTAATGGTGTTGTTATAGTATTCTTTAATTTCGGGACGCAATTCCCTAAAGTAGGGGAGACTGTAACAACTCGGGTTTTCCAAATCTATACTACCCAGCCCGTTTTCATTTTCGGGAAATTTTAATTAATAAACGTCACCTTTATCGTCTTAGTATTATTTTATTATATATATTTAATTTAACTATAATAGCTTTCAAGTATATACTATAATGACCCTAAACAATAGTTTTAACCCTATATGTTTCTAACTTCATACAACAAGGACTAAACTGCAATTTCGAAACATTATAACCCATTTTCCTCCTAACCCGTTTTGCTTGAAGACCCGTATCCCAAATCCAAACCCTAATTCCTATCCCGATTCAATTGGTTTTATTGATCCTCAATTTTCGTCACAATTTTAGAAATTGAATCAAATTACATATTATTCTTGCCATATACGGCCTGCCGACACTCATATTATGCTAATCAATCACACCTTGATTCGTATTACTAAACTTATTGGCCGACACAACCCATTCTTTATTATACATGTAAATGATAGCCATAATACAATTAAACTGACATACATCACCTTCATTCAATCGCTGACCTAAACCACATATATATAATTAGATTGATTTGTTCTCTAAGCTGCTCGTTCATACTAATCAACCCGTCGGCCGTTGTTGAACTCGTTAACCCATCTCCTATCATCGTAAGAGGTAATAAAATTCAAGATTAGAATCGCGCTATGATTCCGAACCTAAGCCCCAACATCAATTTGTTTATCAGGGACGGGATTAACCAAATTGAAATTGTTAGGGTTTGTTCCTGATTTTTGTTTAAATATCTCTGTTTATAATCAAAGGTTGTTAACTCATGTTGCACGTCGCTTGGGGAGCCTACTGGTTAAACAAATGGGTTGTGGGTGGGGGGGGGGGGGGGTTTCGAGTCCCTGCCACCCCATTATGTGTTTATTTTTGGTATTTTCTTCTTTTTAAGCTATTTATAAATAAATAATATATATAATAATAATTAACAAATAAACAATCTTTTATAAAACCGATTATGACTTTATGTTTTGTTTCCCACATTAAAGGATCGTTCATGTATATATGTATATGTATATGTATATGTATATGTATATGTATATGTATATGTATATGTATATGTATATGTATATGTATATGTATATGTATATGTATATGTATATGTATATGTATATGTATGAATATGTATAATTACTACCACGTAAATTAATACTTTGGATTTAATATATTTAGAAGGCAAAGTTTTATACTTATATATTTCACCAAATTAAATAATTTTAAAAGATGTATTTAACTCATATAAGAAATATTTTTATAATAAAATATTATATTAAATATATATATATATATATATATATATTGTAAAAGATAGAATACTTTAATATAATAAAGTAGTATAATATACCTTATTTATGATTTAACAAATTAGTAATGTTTCATATAATGTTTTTGTATATAACTAGTATATTAATTATGATTAAAAAAGGGATTAATAGTAACTTAAACATAATTATAATTATCGAGCTTTCTTATCTAATCTAGTTCATTAACTTAGCGTATCTTCGTATTCTTTCCTTATTAGGCTATGTCGTCAACGCGCGTGACCCGCTTTCGTTATTTTTAGTGTTATCCATTCACTTTTGTTCGTTTATCGAGGTAAGTACAACATTCCCCTATTTTACTTGTTTTCTCACGTTTTAGGGACATATGCGTAAATATATTTCTCATATATACTTATACACAAAACTGCAACTTTGTCTTATGTGTTAACAACATATATCTTATTTGTTTATGTGCTTATTTGCTTTGTATACTTCCGCATTCGGAGAAGTCCAACATAATCTCAGTCTAGTATGATCATACGTCAGTCTTTAGCCTTTGTGCTTCTCGACATCATAGTTATACTTGCTCATTTGGTTGATTTGTTATTCTCATATGACTTGTTGCAGCTAGGTATTTTGTCACATATACTATATGTACAACTAAACTGGTGTGTTGTTCACTCAATATGTGTTGTTGACAAAATTCTATTTTAAACGCATATGCAGGTTATCGTAGAAATTGAATGCAGGTTGGTGAAGAGTTAGTGAAGAATTTAAGTTAGAAATGATACGATCAAGAATTTAATTTGTAATTGTTGTTTGTATAATAAGTTTTATTTTGTACTTGAATTATTTGAAATTATTAAATAGATATTGAAACTTACATTGTGCATGATAGTAACCTTGAGAGCTGTGACAATCAGTTCGCGCCCCGGCATTTCCGTGGTAGGTTGGGGTGTGACAGTAAGGTATTGTTAGTATGCCATGTAAAAAGGCATTACTAAAATCTAATTGATGAACTGGCTAAGTCTGTGAGTGTGCTATAGTTAAGACAATAGTATCGTGGCCGATATAACAACTGGGTAAAAGTTTCCCCTCAATCAACACCGTCTTGTTGTAACTGGCCAACATAAACTAGACGGGCTTTATAACGTTCCAATGACCCGTCAGGACTAATTCCCATGTCTCATTTTAATAAGTGCATTAGACAGACTTATGTTTTAGTAACAACATGCTACGTATTTCATTCATGTTTGGGTGTCTTGGGACTAATTCCCAAGTCTCATTTTAATAAGTGCATTAAACTCATTAGTCATAGCAGTTAACCATTCTGGTGTTGATAAAGCATGGGTTTGATTTTTTTTGGAATTGGTACTATAGTGGTGGCATCTAAATTAAAGAGTCGTTTAGGTTTTCCCAGAAGTGGTTTGCGTAGCGCGAATGACACTTGATTGCGTCCTTCGCGTCGCGCGAAGGACAAAATAGTTGGGTCTTTTATTTTCTTTGCTTCGCATCACGCGAATTGCTTCACACACTCCCTTCGCGTCGCGCGAATGGAGGTCTGGCCCATCCTTTTTGTTTTCTTTTTATCTACTACATAGAGAAACGTGCCGACCATTATGACTCTTCTACATCTTTTCTCCAAGCCCGTAAATCTCCCCAATAAGCATCCTTAACGTCTTGTACCCTGAAACACATAAAAAAACTTGAAGTACCAAAGTTCACATAATATTTAAACTAAAATGAAACAATTAATATAATAATATGCATGACTTTTACCCGACCATCATGTACATGAGTATTGGTTTGTTTAGAGGGTGTGAAAATGACGTGAGAATAACTTTGGCCAGATGTGTGTAAGGATGGTGGTGTGGGAGGGAAATGATTGGGTAGTGAGTTTGTATTTGGGCCAAAAATATGTGGGATGGTGGCTCGGCTAGAAACCATAGACGAGCTTTGATGTTAGGCCATGGCCTGAGGTTGGGTCGTGATATGATGGGAGGTCTGGACAGTTTGGACGAATCCTTTGTGGGAGTGGATTAAATATCAGGCCAATATAGTGGATGAATGGTGTCATTAAGAAATCTGTATGTCAAAAGAGGGAAGAGTAATTGCCATAGGAAAAAAATGTTTCCTCGAACACAACATATCGAGATATGATGGGCTGGTTGGTTTGGAGATTGAGACATTTGTAGCCTTGGTGACTGGGTGGATTGCCAAGAAAGACACACGTGGTTGAGCTGTTAGCGAGTTTATGTATGGTGGGGGGGGGGGTTGGGATAGCATAGACACCTGAATACACGAAGATGGTCATATTTAGGTGAATAGTTGTAGAGAAGACAGGTTAAGATTTGAATGTACTAAGTTTGCTTGGTAGGAAGTTAAGTATATATGTGCTAAGCAAGAAGGGTATGAATGAGATTGTTGATAGAACAGAATTTTCGTCTTCCTTCCCATTTTGGGATGATGTATATGGGCAAGAAAGGCAAAATAACATGCCATTTTGAGCACAAACTTTTTAAAAGTTATTTGTTTTCGATGCCATCATCGAATTGTAGAGATTTAATTTGCGCACAAATTTCGTTACCATTTGTGTGTAGAACATGGTAAAGATGTTGAACAGTTGCGATTTGTGGGCAATCGGGTAGGTCCACAAAAAAATTGTATAATCATTTAAATTGTGGACCTCTCCGAATCGGGCTTTGGCTACTAAGACGATATCAATGAGTATGCTAGAATAAATAATAGACCTCTCTGAATGCTAGACTTACAAATAATCAAGTAATCAAATAACAAATAAGCATTTAGTTGATAACCTACACATTAATCATTATTCGCTAGGATATATAATATGTAGTATGAAAACATATATAAGTACGCATAAAGTCCTCAAAAAGGGTTTAAAAGCAGTAAAATAGAGGGTTTAACTTTATTCAGTTTTGTATCGGTTTGATTTTGTTTCATTTTATGTGGGTTTAACTTTATTCAGTTTCTCGTTCTGGTTTTTACAGTTTTTGTTTTTGGTTCGGTTTCAGTTTTAAGTTTCATTTTGGTTTTTGTTTTAGTTTTATTGTTCTTTGGTTTTATTTAGTTTTTGGGTTTTGGTTTTGTTTTAGTTTTTTTTTTCAGTTTAGTTTCGTTTCAATTTGTAGTTAGTTTGTTTGGTGTTTGGTTTATTGCCTACTGAAAAATGAAAGAATATAAAGGGTTCACAAATTAAATGAAAGTTCACATGAGATTCAACTTTCAAGTGAGTTAATATCATTGAAGTTTTATATTATTTTTGGATCTTTATAACCAGCAACAATGAATTTGTGTTTGATAGAAAAGATTTCGAAAGCTAAGAAAGTTTTATGTGGTACCCTTCATTTTTTTATTAGTCTTCAACTATTTAAATTTTCATTTATGAAAATGGTTCATTTTAGAAATGTTTCGATTTATTTTGGCTCAGGTCAAATTGGTCATTTTAAAAGGTTATTAGTTTAGTTCTAGTCAACGAGTCAATATAAAAAGGTATCAATTTCGTTGGGGTTTTAACGGGTCTTTTTAAAACCGTATCATTGTGGTTCAGGTCATCACAGGTTAACTTTAGAATATATCGATTTGGGTCGGGTTAAAATGGGTCATTCTCAAAACGTAACGATTTGATTATGGTCAAAAAGTGTCATTTTAAAATGGTTTCGATTTGGTTCTGGTTCTTCAATGCGCTTTTGACGTGCTCAGTTTATTAGGGTGTAAGACTTTTCACATGCATTGTAAAAACAATTTTCATAATCAGTTAGTCACTATGTTTGATAGATTGGTGTATAAGCATTTATGTTATCAACTGTGTTCCCGATCCAGGAAAAAAAGAAGCCCAAATTATTCTTGGATGTTTATCGGGAATCATTCCTTGATGCTTATTTTCTGATTTTCTTCCTTTCTATACTAACTTTAGTGAAGTTTGTTTGTTTTCCGTTAATATTATTTTTTAAGGTTTATGAAGTTTTTAATTTAAAGTTTTAAATTTTCTATTATACTAAAGTCATTCTTTGTAAGTTTATATATTTCAATACTTTGATTGTGTATAAAAATGAATTGCAATTAAAAACATGTTATTGTCTCAAAAAATATATTATTAATTAACTTGTCGTTTGAAATTATATATGTGTTTACTTGAAGATTTTTATATTTTCATCCGTTTTGTGCACAGGTCACTAACCTAGTTTACTATATAATATTATCGGTTGTGTGTATATATTAAAGATTGATTTTAAGGATTAAGTACTTTTCGCGCCCCTATGGTGAGCGGGGATGCACTTTGCTACCTCGTTTTTGAATTTAAGCCACCAAAGTCATCACCATCGCAAACTTGTGTCATTCACCTTTACTCCACTAAACCATACCCCACCACTCCCGCACCCCACCCCTACTTTGGGTTTCCATCTATGCTCAAACCCTAGAACCTACCCTCATCTTCATTTCAAATATTTGTGGTTGACATTGACGGAGGATGATCAAGACCATGTATCTTGGATTCGGTAAATAGAAACGAGCAGATCGGTAGCTTTCTTACCTTAAATTGATGGTTGGTGTGATGCCGGTTTAAGTGGTGGAACAGATCCTCAAATAGACAACTTTGGTTTATAGTAAGTTTTATATCAATCGAAGTAAGTTTATTATCAATCGACTCGTATTATTTATTCTAAACAGACAACATCTTGAAGAAAAAAAGTATTTAGGATTATTAAAATTCATTTAAAAAAAGGTAAAATTTTGTTTACAGACAAGATGAAAGTAAAACGCATGTCCAACTCAAAAGAGTTTCCGATTCCATCCATAAAACTTGAGAAACACCCTGTCACAAATCCCTTCCTTCGTCCTTTACTCCACCTATCTTCATTTCATTTCATTTAATTCAATTCTTCCTCTACTCTACACCCATCGAACTCTCTTCATGTCCGTCATCTGCGGCGCCGAATGCTTCCTGGCGGTGGGTCTGGAAACGGTGCACCTACGTGGGCGCCGACGACAGCGCCACCTGGCCTCCCGCCACCGCCGAGGAGTTCGAATCCGTCCCCCACCTCTGCCGCGTCATCCTGGCCGTCTACGAAGAGGACCTCCAACATCCTAAGTTCCCCCCAGTCCCTTAAACCCTGCCTTCGTTGTGAAACGCGTCACCTATCAAGATACCCTTGGCCGAGCTCCACCTCACCTTATCTACCTCGATCATGACCGCCGCCAGATCGTCTTGGCCATTCGAGGTCTTAATCTCAAGAAGGAGAGTGATTACAAGCTCTTGTTGAACAATCGCTTAGGTATTCTATTACCATTACCATTACCTCCTAATTCATCAATATTGTAACCACTTTTCCAATTTGCAAAGTGTTTATTTATGTTGTGCCTTGAAGGTATGCAGAAGTTTGACGGCGGGTATGTGCACCACGGGCTATTGAAGTCCGCAATTTGGTTGTTGAATGAGGAGTCAGAAAATTTAAAGCACTTGTGGTTGGAGAATGGGTCTTGTTATAAAATGGTGTTTGTAGGGCATTCGCTTGGGTCTGGTGTCGCCGCGTTGATGACCGTGATTGTGGTGAATCATAGGGATCGGCTCGGTGGGATTCCAAGGGAGTTGGTAAGGTGTTTTGCGCTTGCTCCCGCGAGGTGTATGTCGCTTAATTTGGCCGTTAAGTACGCCGATGTTATCTATTCAGTTGTGTTGCAGGTGATTAATCGTTCAACAAAATCTCATAAGTATAATCATGTTAGGAATACCCGATCGTTTTTGCTTTTATAGTTTACGACTATGTTTATTAGTATTTTCTTATGGTTTTTGTGTGACATTTTTAGTCACATTTTATGTTATTTTGATTACTCAAAGCTAGGGGTGGGCATGGATGTTTTTGGGCTCAAACTGAACCAAGAACCAAAACTTCTGTTCTCGGGTTTCTGAAAAATTGTTTGATTTGGTTTTTCTAGTTTTTGATTTTCACAATGGGTTCGCTTTTTGTCATTTGGGCTTGAAATTTTTACGCCGAGAAAGAATGGGCCCAAAATAGTCTGAAATCTTGGCCTTCAATTTTTAGTTAATTAATATTTAGTTGATTATCACACATTTGGGTCTAAAACTTTTGTGTTAAATCTCTTAACTATATTTCCTATAAATTAATAGACATTAAAAAATACACATCATAATTGTACAAGTTTAATAACAAAAGCGGGATCGGTTTTTACGGTTCGGTTATAAAAGCTGGTTCGTCTTTTATGGTTCCTTTTCATTACATGCAAAATCGAAACCGAACCAGAAATTCAGTTTTTGGAAAAAAAAACGTAAACCAACCAATCGATTTTGGGTTGCTTTTGCTTATTTTGGTTAGGTTATGTTGGTTATTTCGGTTATGGGCCATTGCATACCCCTACCCTTCCAATAGTGCTGGTATGAGTGAGATTTTAATCGAAAAGTGATTTTTATTATTAAATCGAACGAATTACAGGATGATTTCTTACCAAGAACAGCGACCCCATTGGAAGACATATTCAAATCAATTTTCTGCTTGCCCTGTTTAATATTTCTGGTGTGCTTGAGGGATACTTTCATGCCAGAAGGAAGAAAACTAAGAGACCCAAGAAGATTATACGCACCGGGCCGAATATATCATATAGTCGAAAGAAAATTTTGCAGGTATGATCTTACTCAGCAACACTTGTTTACTGTATATGGGAAATTTCTTTATATTTATTTATTTTATATATTCAATCTTTGTTAACAGATGTGGAAGGTACCCTCCAGAGGTGAGAACTGCAATTCCCGTTGATGGTAGATTTGAACATATTGTTCTCTCATCGCATGCTACAGCTGATCATGCAATTATTTGGATTCATCGAGAAGCAGAAAAAGCTTTAAATGTAAGTTTATTTATACTAAGTCGTCTTAGTACCAGCAATATGTTGAGAACTACGAGAATCGTGTAATACCCTTGTACATAATGCATAAAAGATAACCCAAAGCAGTAAGATGGAGAAACATACATAACTGTCTTGTGGGTCACATTCAGAGCAATATGCACAAATCTGTTATGTAGTTCTCGACGTATTATTGGGTTTGGCGCTCGTAACAATATTTCCTTACATGATCTTCCTTTGTTGTTCCCAGCGCATTTAAGATATTCCAGTTATAGTTATAAATTGTATAACAAAAGTTGTAGTTGATTTAGGAAAAATGAGAATTGGATAATACATTTGTATTTTTTTATTTTTTGCATAAAAGATAACTAGAAGTGGCAGGGGACAGATAAAAGACTGTTACATAACTGTCTTTTTATAAACAAACAATGTAGTTGATGAAGGAGAAGGAGAAGAGTGCAGAAACAATGACAACAGCACCAAAGGTACAAAAATTTGATCGGAAGCATTCGATACAGAAAGAGCACAAGGATGCTTTAGAGCGAGCCGTGAGTCTCAACATACCACATGCTGTCGACACCAATGAGAATGAAGACGATGATGAAAACGAACCTCGAGAGTCCACATCAGCATCTAGTGATAGTGAAGACCAATCGACTGCTGAGAAGCTGGCATCAGAACATAAAGATCATGGCGACATACGTGAGAGTAGGAACAACTCGACTACAAAATCAGGGCGAACCAACTGGGATGATCTGGTTGAGAGACTGTTTGAAAGGAGTGGTTCCGGTAAGCTAAAAGCAAGAAAAGATATAAGCATAGGTGATACATAATATGATATTGATGTTTTTGTTTTTTGTTGGCTAATTTGGTGGTGGTGTTGAGTGTGTATAAGCCTAGATTGTTTGCTAACATTTTTTTGAATATCTAAAATCTTCACACATGTAAGTGTTGGGTGCAAGTAATGTAAAGGTATGTTTTTTTGGGTTTTAATAACAAGGGTATTGTTTGTTTATAAGGGGGCAACGTCTTTTATTTTGATGAAGGTGTACAATACACGTACGAATTATAAATGAGGGTCAACTTATCGGAAACAAAAATGAGAAAGATAAAATATTTGTGGTCACGTATAAAAACCTTTAAAAAGTAATAAGATAATTAAAAAAATTATAATTCAAAGTTAAAAAAAACGAAAAAACTAAAAACACAAAATATGTCTTAACACTTTACTCATCTCAAAAAAATAAATAAATAAATAAATAAAATGACACACTGTTAAGGCTAAAAGATCATTGTTTTGTTACTTATCAATTTGTTTTTTATTTATTTTTGTTATTAATTGTGTACTTTTTTCCTTTATATTGTGTTATATTACTCAATATTGTGTATTTTGCGATTTAATGTGTCTTTGTTTATTTATTATCGTCTTTGGTTTATTTTCATCATAGTTTCTTTTTTCTTGATTACACCAAACGATTTGTTTAAATTCCTCCTCCTTTTGGTCATGATTACACAAAACGACCAGATACAGAAATCAACAAGAAATGGATATTAATAGTCCATTGACAGTAGATCCTCCTTTGACTGTGAGTGAGGTTAAAGTAATCAAATAGGAGAAAATTAAACTAGTTGAACCAGTGAAAGTTGTTAAGAAAGATACTAGTTGTTTAACTCCAATACCTCATGGTCAAAGCAATTTGGTTTTCTCTCAAATTGATGATGGAATGGTAGTTGAAGATGTGTTTGAGCCAACTATGATTTACAAAGAAAAGAATATTCCTCTTAAAAATCATATTCTCTGTGAACCACATGACTTTGAGAAATCTAAATCTAGTTATGCTGAATCTTCTATTAATTCTTAGCTATTGGAGAAGAAGGTGATCTCAGATGAGGATTTAAGAAAGTTTGTAAATCCCATAATCAGTGAATTAGTGAAAAGAGGTAGGGTTTACAAATTTAAAGGGGTAAATCAATTGTTTGCCTATGACGTGTTTCCTTTGAGTTTGGTCAAACCAGAACCAGATTTAATTAATCGAGAGAGTGTTTGATTATGACAAACCTTGTGGATATGAGTAGGAAAGATCTTTTGGGGAATAAAAAATTATTCACACTAAACCCCAAATGAAATATCAATCAGCTTTGCTGAAACCTATAAAATTTGTGAAGTCATCCGGGTTGGATTCACTCCAAACTTTCTCTAAGTGTTCCAACTTAGATTTTTACAAAAATAAATATGCAAACAAGATGGGAAATACTAATGTGAAGGTTGCAACTTAGAGGTGGTTATACCCACTTGAGTGTTGGAGCTTTGAGTGGTTGGTGGCTGTTGAGTGAGGAGTTGATGTATACAAGTTTGAAATTCACTTCAGATAGAGGCCAACAATTGGGTATTGTTAGGGTTTTGTTGGACTTGAGATTGTGTCATGGTAAGCTTTTTGAGCTCCATGGCCTTAAAGTTCAACTTATAAACTCGATTCGTCAATTCCTGAATGATTTTAGCATTAACTAACTTAATAGTTTTATCTGTTGTCATGTCATCAGTAGTTTTACCTACATCAGTAGTTCTTCAAAAAAATCAGGATTTACATCTTGAGATTGTACATATGCCCCTTTGTATTGTGCCTAGGGAGTTCCAACTGTTGTTGATATAAAAATATCATCAGTTGTTTCCAGGAAAGGAGCCTTAGTTCCGAAACTACTGTCTAACTGTGAAACAATTGTTTCAACAGTTGTAGTAGTTTCTCATAATCCCAAATCCAAATCACTTGTAGTGATAGGGATATGTACATCCCCTTACTCTAGGCTGGTAATACATGCGTTCAAAGATGTGTGACATTTTGGTAATTACTTGAGCAATGTTCTTAGTTATTATAATGTGATGATTTCGATGGGGGTGAAACAGAAGTAACCCTAGGAGAGTGGCTCGGAGTTGGAGTGCTGATCAACCTTTCAACCCTTTTATTTGGATCCCATGGGCTTACAACTTCTTTTTGTGAGGAAAGCTGAGGAGTTGGTTTGGGTGGAGGTGTGACAAGTTGTGAGGAACTAATGATTGTCAATTCTCTTTGTGCACTTTGTGGTGCCACAGGGGATTCAGGCACCTCGTCCTCCTGAATTACCTTTTTGGGTTTCTTTGTGGACTTGGTTTTTGTGAATTTCTTGGAAGATTATTTTTGGTGGTAGGTGTGTGTTTCAAGGTACTAGGTTGAGTACCTTGATCACCTAGAGCAGTGGGCTCATTTGTAACTGCTGGAGCAGAAGCATAAGTAGCTTGTGTGGGTTTCTCCTTATCAACCAAAGTTGAAAATTTAAAAACCATCATTATTGTAAAGATCTCATTGCTGAGACTTTGAATTTTAACTAGTGATCCTTGGATCAAATATGAGTTTGGTAATACCTTCATGAGGTATACCTTCTAATGTAGTAATTGCATTTATATTTAAAACCAAATCATTAAATAATGATTTTGAAAAGAAGTATTTATCATCACTTAGAATGGAATAAGCCAGATATTGAACACTCAATAGCAATTCATTCCAATTGGTGGTTTTGCATGACATACATTGAAGGACAGTATGAAAAAGGAACTTCGTTGGAGAGGGGAATAAGTTTTTGTAAAGTGTAGCTTTTTGGGCAGAACCAGATACCCTCTCTCAATGAGTTTAGACTTCAATGTCTGTGCAACAATTTTAATTGGAAAATTATCATCGTTCAACTCCAAATGTTGTGAGATGAGTGATGATGAAACAAATACTTCCGTGTGACCTACCTTTGTTTTGATAAACAATGGTGTTTTGTCATCTTCTGCATATTGGATAGATGCATTCTTCCAAAAATCATTAAGGGTCTAAGGATAAAAATCAGGATCAATTATCAGTAGATTGAAGTAACTACTTCCGGTAATTGTCCCGATTATGTTGTCATACTATGGATGTGCAGGGATAGAGATGAGATATGGAATATAGTTGTGTGGATACTTGAGTTGCAGGTTTCTGGGCTTTTTGGCCATGATTACAGTGTATAAGAGGTGAAGAATGTAGAGAATGAATGATGATGTCGCTGACAGATTACGAATATATAATATAGGTAAAAGCTTTCTTTAGTGTTAATAAATATGATTATCGAAGGCAATCTTTTGATTGGTGAAGGATTAGGCGGTTTTAGAAACTGGATAATCAAAAGTTACAGTTGTAACCACTATTCCATTGAAACAACGGCTAGTAAAACTATACAATTGCTGAAAAGATGAAACAACTATTGTTTGTCTTTGATCAGTAGTTTTGAATAAAACTGATCAGTATTTTGAAAGTACTGATAATCATTAGTGGTTTGAAAAAACAAATGCTTTAAACAGTTGTTTTCATTGTTTTCACAACAGTAGTTTAGAAAAATAATATTTTTGAAAACATTGATCAATAGTTAAAAAAACCATTGATCAGTGCTTTTGAAAAACAACAATTTTCCATTGAATCATACGTCAAAGAATGTATAAATCAGTAGTTTTGTCAAATATGAAACTATTTAGTTATCAAAAACCAATTTCAAGCAATTGTTTTGATTTTGTAAAATAATTGTTCAAAGGTTTAACATATCCAACCGGGAAATCAATCTTTGAAAATTTTCTAAGTCAAGTTCTTTAGTAAACACATCAGCTAACTTATTTTCAAATGTAGCATGCTCAATTGAAATATAACATTTTTCATAACAATCTCTTATGAAGTAATGTCTGATCTTAATGTGTTTGGTCTTTAAACGTTGAACTAGATTTTGATGATGTTCAAAGCATCTTCACTATCCAATTTCAATGGAGTTTTCAAATCAATAATCCCATAATCCAGTAATTGGTTTTGTAGCCAAAGTAGTTGAAATGTGCAGTTAGCAGCGCCAATATACTCAGTTTCAGTAGTAGAGTTTGAAACAGTAGTTTCCTTCTGGCTCTGCCCAATGCATCACCAAAGAACTGACATCTTTCAGATGTTAATTTTCTTGTCATTTGACAACCTGCATAATCACTATCTGCAAAATCAATAAGCCAAGTTTTTGTGTTGGATGGATACCAGATTCCCAAGGTAGAAGCACCTTTGAGATATCTAAATATCCGTTTGACAAAAATTAAGTGAGATTCCCTTGGTGAAGCCTGATATCTTGCACAAACACATGTTGCATGCATTATATCTGGCCTAGATGCAGTTAGATACATTAATGATCCAATCATGCATCTATACATGGTTTGATCAACATATTCACCAGTTTCATCTGGTGAAAATGGATCAATTTTACTCATTGGGGTTGAACTTGCTTTACAATTAGTCATTTTAAACTTTTCAAGTAGATTTTTAACATGTACCGAATGATGTAGAAAAATTCATGTTTTAGTTTGTTTTACTTGTAAGCCCAAAAAGTATTGTAATTCACTCATATAATGTTATCTACATAACTTTGGATTGTACAATCATCACACAACTTTGGAAAATCATCACACAACTTTGGATTTGTGGATCCTAATATGATGTCATCTACATAAATCTGAACAAGAAGCAATGTCACACCCCAACCTAAGGCGGAAATGTCGGGGCGCGAACTAATTGTCACAGCTCTCAAGGTTACTATCATGCACAATATTTAAATGACAATATCTATTAATTGAATTCAATTATCAAATAAATCAAATACAAAATAATTCATACAACAACACAAATTTTATATTTCTTGATTAAAATATTCTTCTAGCTAAATTCTTCACTAAGTCTTCATCAGCCTGCATATGCGTATAAAATAAAGTTTTGTCATCAACACATGTTGAGTGAGCAACACACCAGTTTAGTTGTACATATAGTATATATAACAAAATACGTAGTTGCAACAAGTCATATGAGAATAACAAATTAACCAAATAAGCAAGTATAACTGAGATGTCGAGAAGCACAAAGGCTAACGACTGGCGTATGATCATACTAGATTGAGATTATGTTGGACCTCTCCGAATGCGAAAGCATACAAAGTAAATAAGCACATAAACAAGTAAGGTATAAGTTGTTAACACATAAAACAAAGTTGCAGTTTTGTGTATAAGTATATATGAAAAGTATATTTACGCATATGTCCTCAAAACATTGAAAGCAGTAAAATAGGGGAATGTGGTACTCACCTCAAAGACGAACAAAAGATGATCAAGATAATGAGAATGCAGGAAATCACACGCGAACGTTAAAGCCTAATGGGAAACGGGAGCAAAATGGATACGCTAAGTACCAGATTTAATTACGACAACTAGTTAAACAATAATAATATAATAATATATAAAGATTTATTATATAAAATTATATCCCTTTAACATATTCTTATAATCTGTTATATAAAATTATTAGTTTGATTTATATAGGTAAAACACATCTTAAAAACATTATTAGTTTATTAATCCGCTTAAAAGTATTATAATATTTAATATATAAAAATATTATATGAAATAATTATATCTTTAACAACTATAAGTTTGTTAAATTATATAAATATATATAAAGTTTGTCTTTTGTATATATATATATATATATATATATTAAGCCAAAAATAATAGTTTACGTTATATTATAAATACGTATATTACGTATATATATGTCTACATATATGTACATACACGGACGAAAGGTAGAAAAACACAAGTTCTATAATCGATTCTTAATAAAATATTTCTATTTATTCATTAGTATTACTATTATACTTATTAAAATATGTAAAAGAAGGTTAACAAAATATCTAAAAACCCGGGGTGGCAGGGGGTGGAACCTGCGACCTGCCCCCCGTGAGTCAAGATAACTAACCAGCTGAGCTACCAGTAATATGCAAACGAGTTTGGTTTCTATTATTTAAATACAGAAACAGATCTCACAAATTTCTGATCAAGAACCCTAACCATCAACTTGATTAATCCGTTGATATTAATCAAATCATTATTGGGGCTTTTGATCAGCACGTAAATGCGATTCAAACCATGTAAACAATTACCTTTAATTGCGATCGGACAGGGCGAACCGAAGCAGAACAGATGCGGCGAAGAACAGAGATGAACAGGGTACCAGCAACTCGTTATAACTAAATTAGTTATGGGGATTTCATTGTCGATAGGTAATAGATGGTGCGGCCAGAATTGATTGAATTATTATGGTCATTTGAATGTATAACCATAAACGGGTGATATCTGTTTACTATAATAAGGAATCCGTATAAAATTGATCATAGTTTCTAAATTACTTACGTCATTGGACTCGTTTAGGCAAGAATTACAATACACGAGATTCAATTTCCATGTTTAACCGCGAAGATTGAGGTCCAAGTTAATGGTTTATGAATTCGGGTCCAAGAAAGGAAAAATGGATACGGGTTTGGGTAAATGGATACTTAGTTTGTAATTTGGGTTATAACAAATATATTACAATCTGGTCCCTGGAGTTTAGGAATGGACACAAGAAGTTAAAACCTAATACTTTGGGTTAAAAGTGTATAAACATTAAAGATATATTATAGATAATTAAATATTAAGTTAATAATAATATAACTAAACAAATTTAAACTCGATAAACGAAATGCATTTAATAAAATGACTCGAACATCATAACAAAGCGGGTACTATATAAATTTGAAAACCCAAGTTGTTACAAGCAAGTCTTTTCCCTGCTTTTTGAGAAACAAAGTTTTATCAATTTGTCCTATTTGAAATTGATTTGAAATAAAAAATGAGGAAATTCTGTCAAAGGATCTTGTTTGAGTCCATAGGGTGCTTTCTTTAACTTGTAGACATAATCTGGATTGAAAGCATCTTCAAACACCGGCGGTTGTGTCACATGCACTTCTTCTTGCATGTCACCATAAAAAAAGGCTCCTATGACATTCATTTGATACACTTTGATGTTGTGAGTGGTTACATATGCAAGGAACAACATGATAGCTTCAAGTCTGGCAACATGTGCAAAGATTTCTTCATAGTCTATGCCTTTTTCTTGAAGATAGCCCTGGACTACTAACTTTGCCTTTTTTTTTATCACAAATCCTCTCTCATCAGTCTTACTCCTGAATACCCATTTTGTATCGATAGTAGTTACTCCCTCTGGTCTTGGGCATAACTCCCATACATGCATCTTAGTGAACTGCATGAGTTCCTCCTACATAGCTTCAACTCAACTCTTTCTCTTAAAACAATTTGATACTTTTTTTTGTTCGAGTTGAGATAGAAAGCCACCAAAGAAGCAGACATTTGCTTGTTGACTTTGGTGAGTACACCATGTTGAAAGTCACCAACTAAGTGCTCTTGAGGATGGGAAGATGGAATACATAAGGAATGCAATCCCTTATGGTTTGTTGAGGTAGTTGGAGAAACTATTGATGATATAGAAGTTGTTAAAGGTGGACGTTTTAGGTTAAATAATTGTTTAGGGAAACAACTGACGAACTCTCAAAATTGGGATGAGGAAGTTCATTTTATAAAGCAGTTGTTTGAACATCAGTAGTTCCACCACCTTGAATTCCTTGATCAACACTTTGTGATGATCAGTAGTTTGAACGAAAGCGTTGTCGTTCTCTTTACTTGAGTTTTCAAAGAAATATAGTCCTTCAGATTGAATACTCGCATCAACAAATTCATTCATCAGTTTTTGGCTCAAATCTTATGATATCAAGATTAAACAAATAATCAGGATTATTAGGAATTTTTAAATCAGACATTTCATTAAATTTAACATTTAATGTTTCTTATATAGCTTTTGTTCTAGAGTTAAAAAAAAACTCTGTAAGCTTTAGAAGTTGATGAATAGCCTAAAAATAACCACAATTCACTTTGGCTGCAAAATTTGAAATTGAGTCTTTTATATTCAAAATAAAGCGTGAGCAACCAAAGGCTTTAAAAAAGGATATTAGTGGTTTAATTTTATAAATAATTTCATAGACAGTCTTCTCATGTCTTTTATTTATCAAATTCCTATTTTGAAAATATCTAGTAGTGTACACTGCTTTAGCCGAGAAATATAATAGTAGCCCTTAATCAGCAAGCATGGATCTGGCAGCTTCAATGAGTGTCATGTTTTTCCTTTATACAACTCCATTATGTTGGGCTACCTTAGAATGCTGAACTGTCTGATAATGTCTTTGGAGATATAAAAGTATCTATCACTACATTCTTGAATTCAGTGCCATTGTGACTTCTTAGGATTTTGACTGGTAGATCAAATTGTTTCTCCTCTTGTACAAAGAAGTTCTGATCTTTTAAGGTGTTTCATCCATTGAGTGCAAGAATAATGTCCAAATGAATTTTGAGTAATCATCTACAATCACAAGACAATATATTTTTTTCCAAGACTCGGTATTCTAACTAGTCCAAAAAGGTCCATGTGCAAGAAGAATAATGTCCAAATGAATTTTGAGTAATCATCTACCATCACAAGACAGTACATTTTTTTCCAATACTCGGCATTCTAACTAGTCCAAAAAAGTCCATGTGCAAGAGATTAAAACAACCAGTAGTTTTGGATTCTTCTATGGATTTGCATTAAATATTGTGTTTTATACCTTTCAAGCATGCAACACGGTGTTTATCGCATACATATTCTTTGACTTGTAGACCTTTAACTAGTTGTTTCTTGGTTAGATTATTAATTGTTTGCAAAATAACATGTCTCAATCTCTTGCGTCATAAGTCTATCTCCTTGGTTGATGCTCTACTAAGAAAACATGTTGCAATAGGAATATTGTTATCCCTATGCATGTCTAAAGCAGAGACATTGCCACTCCTATTGCAATGAACAAAGTATTCTCTACAATCAGGTTTTCAATTTGCATAGCACAATTGGAGTCGACAATTTTGCATGTTTGGTTAGTAAAGAAAGCACCATCTTTATCACACATTCGTGACACACTTAACAAATTCAATTTTGTTTTATCAATCAAGTTAACATAATCAAATTTTAATTTACCTGCTTCAACTTTACCAAAGCCTAACACATTTCCTTTTTCATCATTTTCAAAGGATACAACTCCCCCTCCATGTTCATTGAATTCAGAGCGAAGAGATTTGTTTCCAGTCATGTGCCTTGTAACAACTCAGAGTTTCCATTTAATATTTTGTATCCGTTACCCGAACCGTGTTGATGTTCAAGAAATTTTATGAAAATATTGCGTTTATCGAGTAATTATTATTTCATTATTAATTGTTTGTTTTATATATTTAATATATATAAATAACTTTCATTTATATACAATTTACACCCTAAACTATACTTTAACCCCAATTTGTTTCCATTTTCATAGTTAAGGACCAACTTGCAAATATACAATATTTTAACCAGTAACCCGTTTACCTAAACCCTTAGACCCGTATACAATTCGCAACCCGTGACCCGTTTAGTTGTCTTGTTCCTTAATTCTCGTCCTAATCAAGGAATTGATTTGTGCATATTGTTATTCTTACCAAATCAGCCTCACCAACGTTTGTAATTAGGAAACACGATCAAATTGATATATATTGACAATTATAACGAATCCGTCATTAACCATTATATGATATACATGTTGGAGATCATAATATTGAAATTGCACGTGTCTGCAAATTCATACATTCGTCGTCAACAAAAGCCCCTTAACGAATTGTATTTTCATAGTCTGTAGTTTCAGTTCTTCATCCTGTTCTGGCCGGTTAATATTCTTTCTAATTAACCTGCAATTTAACATCAAATAAGGTAATTGATTACACTAGTCTGTGTGTTTTGAGGTCTGGATCAATAACTCTATGAACAATCGGCCAAACGTTAGGTGTTTTGTCCGATTGATGATTCTAGGGTTCATAATATTATTTGGGTTTATGTCTGTGTGTTTATTGATTCTAGGGTTCATAATATTATTTGGCCGATTGGTGTGTGTATGTTTAAGGCTCTGGTGGCTGGAGGGCACAGGTTTAACTCCAGACCCGTTTTGGCACCTTTTTATTTTTGGAATTTTTTTAGTATTTTATTTATTCTTTAAACTATATAACTTATATAATAAATATTATAAAAATCATAATTAATCGGTATTTTTACAAAGAACCGTCATATTAAATAGTGGTTATCCGAACCTTTGTTAAAACCATATATTGTACATGTAATTATTTATATAGATAAGAGTATATTATATATATATAATATTATTTTTTATTTAACTTTTAAATAAAAAATAATATTTTGCGATTTTATTTCTTTTCTCTTTTTAATAAGATGATATTGTTCCTAAAAAAACAAAAAAAAAAAAGAAAAAGAAAAAAACACTGTCGATGTAATTCATATGTGCATTAATGTGTATTGCATATATAAAATAATGTTTTATTGCATATAATACAACACAAATAAATTATATAATACACACTATTAATATATGCAAATACAACACTAATAATGCAAAACACACTATCGCATATATGTAATACAACACTAATGCATATATGCACTATATCGATTTTCTTTTTACTTTTGTATATAATATACATTATTGCAAATATACAATACAAACAACTGTATATATGTTATACAACACTATTTCAAACATTAAAATGCACACTATTGAACATATGCATTATAAAAAAGTCGATGTATTGCATATATGCATTATAAAGAGTTTTTAATTTTTTTTTATTTTTGTATTTTTTTTTTGTGGTGAAGAATAACAACATATAAAAAGGATGAAAAAAATACTTTATTATTATTTCTCTCTTCAAGGAGTAGTTCTCTCTTGATCATTTCTCTATATATGTATATATATATATATATTAATACATATATATATATAAAGTATTAAATTAAGGTTTTAATAATAAAAATTTTAATAAAGTTTTAATATAAAATACATAATTAAAATATTAAAATATATTTTATTATTTTTAATTAATTATTGGTCAAATATTTCAATAAACAAGTATTTATATAATTATATATTATTTTTAAAATAATTTTATTAACTCTTATAAAATTTAAGTAATTATTTTAAACACAAAATAACCGTTCATATCACAATTTTCTTTTAGTCCATCTTTTAACTCGTAGTATTCTCCGTCAATCACTCTTGCTTAGGATTTGTCTTTGCTAACTCCCGACGAGCGTGATGCATAATATTGATTATTCTCATACCTTTGCGTATTTTCTAAGGTGAGTATTTACTCCCCTTTATACTTATTTTCAATGTTTTGGGGACATGTGCATAACATACTATATAGTATTCACACTTGCAAACTGTTTAATTATTGTGTGCATATCAATTAAATGCCTAACTTTCTACATGTTTAATTGTTTTATTTGATCGTATTCGGAGAGGTCCATCATAATCACATTAATAGTGTGATCATACGACCGTCGTAGTAGCCAAATCACATTTCACAAGGCAATGGTTTTACCGACACCCTTAATTGCTCAATGGCTTTATTGTTTATATCACAAAGGACAGTTTTGCACTTTTGTATTATATTGTGTTGAAACTAACTGGTGTTTTATTTACTCAATCTTTTGTTGACAAAACTATTTCATTTTATACGCATATGCAAGTTATCATTTGAATTGATTTCATGATCGGTGAAGATTTAGGATTGCCTATGTTAGAAAAAATATTATCAAGACTTAGTTTTAAATTTGGAATTTTGAATTATCTTGTTGCCTTTATTTTTAAATTTATGTAATTTTTTTTTTTGGGATTTAACTAAATATTTAATTTAATTTAGTAGATATTGCCACATTTTAAATTATTGCATCATAGTATCTTGAGAGCTGTGAACAATCAGTTCGCGCCCCGGCATTTCCGCCTTAGGTTGAGTGTGACATGCCTAGAGCCTCCAGTATGCACATACTATAAACTTTCTATGCATGTGAAAGCTCTCTCATCAACATCAGTTTTGAGTGCTTTGTCATCAGCAATTTGTGTAACGACTGGAGAATCACTTGTTATTGGCACTTGAATAATTTCATTGTTGAATTCACTTTTTATCACCTTTTCTTCATTTGATTCCACATAAATAACCACAAGAGCCAGATCCTTTGTGGTCATCCCTTCAAGCAAACTACTCTAATTAATACATTATTGTAGGATAGATAGAAAGGCTGCTTATGTATGAAGAAACTTGTTTTGGTTCTGTAATGGCTTGAAAAGGATGATCCAGGTGTGACAACTGTAGCAGACTGAACTTGTGTGTTTATGGGTGGCATGAAATGAGGTTGAACAAATTGCATCTAATTCATTGGTTGTGGCATGGGTGCATACTGATACTGATATTATAGACCAGTATTAGGCACTGTTAAGGTTTGAGAAAAATGAGCAGTAGAATGGTTATTGAAGGATTGTTGTTGTGAGTGAGGATGGAGAGGTGAACTTGGATGGGTTATTAAAGGTTGGAAATGATTGGGACTAGACTTTGACTGAGTTATGCATTCCCGTGCAAAGTGCCCTAGTCTACCACACTTATGACATGCCATTTTTGCCTTATCATATCCCACTTTTGTCCAATTATTAATTCCATGGAATTTCCTTTATGTCCTTTTGTAGAATTTGTTTGTCTTGACAGTTAATTATGCCAAGGAGTTCAGATTTACCATTTCATCCACATCAACTGGATATGTGTGTTGCAAGTCTTCCATAATAAATGATATATTGTCAGACACATGTGGAGAATTCTCATGAACAATAAATGCTTGATTTTCAACTACTGAGCCAATGCCAGTTGTTATGTCTGTGAGGTAGTCATAACGTTGATCAACAGTTTGGATATATTGAGTCGCTTGACATAGAATTGCTGATCCGATAGTATAATCATCAGTTGATTTACCAGTAGCGATCTACTTCTTCTTTTGATATATTTCTCTTTCAAAGGTAAGTAGCATACCATGAAGAGTAGTAATAATCAGATCTTGAAAATTTGATAGAGTTCTTAGTATAATAGCATGAGTGTTCCAATTTTCTGGAAATGATCTCAGAAATCGGTTGTTAAGAGCAGAGTTTGCAAAAGTAATATCAACCATTGTCAGTTCACTAATTAAAGTTGTGAATTGTTCGTATTGTTGAGTTAAACTCTATCTTCTTAAGTGACAAAATGCTTCATACTGTAGCCTGAGAATTTTATGAGTATTCTCAAGGACTTGTGGGGTTCTACCTTATTGTTCTTTCAGTGCAGCCCATAAAACCTTAGTAGACTTATGATGAATTAATCCTCAGAAAATTTCATTCGAAATTGCCATGGCAAGTACATCACATGCTTTGGCATCCAATTCAAATTTATGTAGATCTTGATCAGAATAATCATTAGGATCCCTCTTAATAGTCTTGTTTCCATCCAATGGATTATTAGTTTCAGGAACATGAGGTCTATGAACTACAGCTCTCCAACACCTAGTGTTTTGGTTGCATAAATGTTGGAGCATACGTTGTGCATAAGTGTTGTATTGAACTCGAAACATGGGTGGTTTGGAGGTTTGACCAGTATTGCGAGGATAATGTACAATCGAGATGATTTTCAATTCAACTAGTTTTTCACTGACAACAAAGTTTTAAACAAATATTTGGATCCTTTTGAAATCCACAACTGTAAATATCAAATTGAGCTTAGATCTTTGTTTCTGATTTGATTATTAGATCAAATGCAGAGATCCATGGCTCAGATACCAATTGTTATGATCGTAGATCTTCAATCTAAGCGTACCTGAACACAACCCACAATCAATAGAACAATAAAAAACTGATCTAACCCTTTGAACGGATTAGTATCACTTTAATTGAAATCATATTTGAATTATAATTCAATTAGTCAAATAAACAACTTATGCAACAAAAATCATAAAGCTAATTTATAAATTTCATATGGAAGAACAATTATGCATTAACTATAATCGAATGATTACAATCTATTCCCCCCCCCCCCCCCAACCTAGCTCATCATTCACACTGAATTTTCTAGTACGAAAGTACAAGATTCAGGGTAAGTATTGTGATGTTAATGTATTAATGAAGAATGGACTCTCTTCTTCATTATATACAGGTGTTAAACAACTGATGAGCTAAAAGGTGAAAGCGACATCTAATGAAAACAGTTACAAACTACTGATAAATAAATTACAAACAACTGACAAAGGAAAATTTTATGCTAACTACTGGTATTTGCATTAACTATAATCAACTGTTGTGTCTTCAGTCTTTTCCTATCAGCAGTTTGCATAATCAGATGTTTTAAAGCAATAGTTTGTCAAAACACCTTAATGGAGAACAACTGATGTTTGAACCATCAGTTGTTTAAGTTCTTTGGCAGGTTCAACAATAGAAAACAAAGCTTGAAAAACGGGTGGTGATAACTAACTTCGGCAATTTTCACATCTATAAATACCAATGGTCATTGTTCAATCCTATATTTAAGGGTATGATATGGCAATTAAATAACAAATTCATAGGTCTTGTTATGACACATTTAGCTGTAATCATGGACTATGCAGCCTAGGATGAAACTTTTTAGTAAAACATCAGCATAGGCAGGTTCAATAAACATTATGTTTAACACATGTATACAATCATATATAAATTTAGCATAACAAAATTTGTATTTAAAGTCTAAAACCAATCATATATATCAGGATTAAAAAAACATCATGAACTTCGTAACTCAAAAGATCAAACGTGATTTTTAGGAGGTCGTTCTATGTGCAACAACTAGCAAGCATGGATGACAAAAGCACTAATAAACAATTTGTTTTCATTTTATATACAACTTGAACCTATCAAACTAATATTACATTTTTTTCATGATAACAAAGGAAATAAATAACATGCAAAAAACAAACAAAATGTATTCTTTAACAAGTACAATATAATATATGTACCAAGAATAACAAGCTTATACAATCTCAAATTGGGTAACAATAATTTAGAGTCGACAGAAACTACTTGGAATTAGCAAACTTGTGTGAAGAAAGCAACTGGTGTTGTACCTTATATCTCAAAAGCCTTCATAATTGCAAATGAAACTGAATGAAATGTTCAATTCCTGGGAACCTTCTGATTCTTGGACAATAGGAAAACAGAGAAAATTATTATTTGCCTCGCTGTGCTTTATGGACGGGAGCACTTTACAGATTCCAATCCGATTTTGCACGTGGGTGGGCTCAGTTTGACTCCGGCCAGGAGTTGACCGTTAAAGAAAGTGTGAATTAACCATTTTACCCCTAAGCCTTTAATTCAGTGTAAAATTAATATGCTAAAATAACATGGAGGCTGGGATTTGTACCCAGACCTTCGGTTCAAAAAAACATACACTACCGTGTGAACTAGGCTACTCTTTGGTATTATTACAAAATATGAAATATATAATACCACCTTCAACACTTCATCTTTCCAAATTCCCAATTAGAGTTTCCTATTCTCAAATTATAAATGATCATCAGTTTGTTCAGTGGTAATATAATTGACTACGTGTCAAATTATATATATATATATATATATATATATATATATATGTTTTTAGTTCAAATTCAATTTAGTTAGACTAATCATATTGTTTAATGGTTATGGATTTGAGACAATAAATACTGAACAATGGATTGGTTATTTTCTGTTCATCAAATTTTGGATGGGCAAAAAGATATATACTTGTTATAAACGAATTTGGGTTATAATAATATGCTTATAACAAATTAAATTTGCTTCATATTTGTAAATCATCTCGTGTGTGTGTGTTTCCGGCGAACCACGTTTTTCTGGCGAACTAGTTTTTCGGCGAGTGGAAGATTGAACCTATTCCAACGTGTTGGAGACCACCTCCGGCACCATCTCCGTCACCGAGCACCTCGAGCAACACCATCACCTTCACCGAGCACCTCGAGCACCACCACCATCACCGAGCACCTCGAGTACCACCAAATCCATCCCTGAGCCCCAAACTTTTGATGGGCTTTAAACATGTTCGTCACCTCGAGCACAACCCCTTAGTTTTTCCGACGATAATTAAACGATCATTTTGAAACTGGATTTTGGTTTGAAACTGGGACGTGATTTTCTGGCGACTGACACAATTTTTCTAGTTGGTGCCAACCTTCCTAAATGTAACGATCCTATACTGAACATGGGTGTTTAGGCGGTGGTGTACGGTGGTCGGAAGTATCAGAAACGGGAGGTGGGGGAGGTGGTCTGGTGGTGGCGACGACGTTTAAGCAGCAGCAGCGACGGTGGCGAGTGTAGAATCGAGCCGATGTTCGGGTGAGGTGCTCGAATCCGGTGACGAGGGGTGTTGATGAAGGCTTGATAAAGATGATGAGTTGATGATGAAGATGAAGATGAAGATGAAGATGATTAGTTGATGAATTTATGTTGATGAAAAGTTGGATGGATGAATAAAGCTTATAGAGAAATAAAGAGAAGAGAGAGAAATAGTATTTTTATTATTATTATTATTATTATTATTTAGGGAGGATTACCAAAATGTCATTGCCATCTATCAGTCAGCTCACGTTCAACTGACGACCAAAGAAAGACTGAGTCCGCCGGTAAATAATAGTGGCACATAATACGCAAAATCGAATTGGGACCTATAAAGTGCTCCCGCCCATAAAGCACACGGAGGTAAATCATAATTTTCTCAGGAAAAAAAAGATTCAAGGGATTAGAGTTTACAGACCAATTTGAATACTATAATCAAATTGAAAGCTATTCTATGTAAATATGTGTTTTAACAACATAATTAGACGATCAGTTTCAAAAGGCGATGCCAAAACCAAAAAAAAACTAAGACAATCACACACAAGGTGCAGTGATTTCTAAACTATCGTTAATAGATAAGTGTAGGTTACTTGCAGAGGAGAGTATTGCTTGAAAATTCCCAAGTCCTTCTCTTAAAATCGATAGGGTTGATCCGAGAATTACAGGGTAGGGCTAAAATTGAGAATTGTTATCTATAGGGTTTAATTGAGGAAGCATTAGACGTTTAAGGTTAATCCAGTCATCAATCTTCGTCTTCAATTTTAGTTGTTTAGGGGGGCGACCTAAGGTTTGCAACTTGAAACGACATATTTTAGAATTTGTTAAATGTGAACTAGTTAAATTTATATGAAAACTATGTACTTTTAATGTGTTTTTTTTTTAATATAAGGTTAGATAGTTGGCAACGCCGTATTCAATTTTCCTATATGTAAATGTAACCTCACACATTATTAAGGTAACATAGTAAATTGTGCCAATATTAGGGCATATTAGACTATTAGGTGTGTATATCATTTTACTTCTTATTTCACGCTACAACATCAACGCCTACTCTACTTCCTTCTCTTTCATCAATTCACCACTTTCCTTCTTTTTCAAATAAAATAATTATATAACTAAAAATAAGTTTATAATATCTAAAATTAAAAATCCATCAATTCACCACTTTCCTTGTTTTTCAAATAAAATAATTATATAACTAAAAATAAGTTTATAATATCTAAAATTAAAAATTTAATAAAATTAAAATTTCATTCATTTACATAAAAAAAATAACAAGAATAAAATTTACTTCATTAAAAACCTAAAAAGATATAAATGATAAATATAAAATAATTTAAAAATAAATAAATAAAATAAGTGTACATACATATATGTTTAGTCCATTTTCCCTACCAAACACCCCTTGTATTCTTTACCAGACACCCACTAGATTCGTTCCTATTTCTCATCAAGTACATAAAATATGAAAAAAAAATATTTAGTGTAGTTTATCAAGTGTGTTGTAGGCGTTGAACTATATATAAAAAAAAGAAAATACAAAGTTTAGCGGCAATTTGAATGGGGAAATTTCCACACAAACTTCACACCGGTGGCACCAAGAATGCAGGGATGGAGTTTGCTGCCGGCGCCGCCTGGCCACGTGTGTTGTTTGGGCGGCAAATCAAGATACCGACTCCGTATAGTCTTAGAGAAAGCAAAATAAAGAAAGAAGAAAAGAAAACGGGAAAAAGAAAGTTTAATAGCTTTAGTAACAAACATTTATAAACCGACAAATCAACGCTATGTCAAATTCCAAACTTTTTTTAAAGGCCCTAACTTTCTTCTATAAAAACAAACTTTTACAAACCTAAATATTATTAAAACTATATATGTATAATATATTTACATATACATGTGAGAGAGTTGAAAAATGGACCCACCACCCCCTTATTTGTTGCATGTCACCATATTTAACCCTACTCACACAAACTTTGCTCCCACGACAATGGATTAAGCTAACTCTTTCTCTTGTCAACTCATCCAAACCTAGGGTATTCCACTAAAGGTATTCTTTTTTTAAACAAAAAACTAAATCACGTATGTGTATGTACCAGTCATGCAAGGATCCCAAGTCTAAGATTCCTCCGTATATAAAACAAGTAAATCAACAAAATAACTTTTTTGACTTCATGTTTTTCTTAAATACTATAGACAAAAAATCACATAGTAATCTTCACATAATTTGTCTTAGTATTTAATTTTACTAAGCATTAGAAACTTTTAAGGTGGATTTGGTCCTAAGGAAGATATCCGGCAAACATTTTATATAATACATTTATATATATAGCAGATAGAGGTGATTGTAAAAATAGTATTCAACTTTTTAAATAATCCAAATATTCACATCTATATTAATTAAACTATAGAAAAGTATCGTTTGAAGCATATTGCTTTCATTTTAGGACTAATTTTGTTATGTGTGCATATCTCTAATACGCATAGCTCTATTTCAGATGATCTTACTTTGGGTTTCACTCGTCTCCCTTTCAACAAGTCATATTATATCAATCATAAACCCTATAATCTTCCACTTGAGGAGAGGTATAGCTTCATCCATGTCGTTCACAAGCTATGGGTTTTCTCCACTGATGAACCATTTTCTTGAGGCGAACCAAACCTCGTTCTGAGTTATTCATTAATGTAAGTGTGTTGAGTACGGATTTTTAGCCACCAGCATCTCGTTCTTCATCTTGTTCTTGAACTTTAATTTTATTTCAGTTGAAATATGTAGTGTAATTTACAACTTTTTTTTTCTCTACATTTATGTCTTTTAACTTGAATTTGAAAGTGGTATATTTATCTTTATGAATGGTATTCCTAAAATAACCATTCCTGCGTGTGATCTTTTATGGTACAGGGTTACAAGTATACTACGGGTGTTTGGCAGTTTGAAGCACAGGTATTTGTTCCATGTGGGGACTATAGGTGTAAGCTTGATGCAAGTTTTTGGGGGAAATCCACATGCAACAACCTTGATGATTCGTGTGTATAATGGTAATCCAACTATACAATTAAAGCAATATGTTTTATGTCAAAATCCCCTCTTCCAATAATATCAAGGCCTTCTCTAATTTTCAATTGAATAAAATAAATCAATAATAATTTAAATTAAGATTCATTAATGCTCATACATTATTATCTTGAACTCATTCCTTTTAATTTTAATTTGATATTACATTTACCTAAAAGTGTAAATTTATATTAATTAAATAAGAAGACAAAAAATTATATTTAATTGAATATTTTAAACTCGTATCTATATTTTGAATTCGAAATATTAAAAAAAAATTTGAAAATTTTATTATTTTTGTTTTATTTCATTCACCACCTTTGCTATATTTTTGGTTGATTTCATACACCAAAGGCTTCTATCTATTTGACTAACATATTTTGAATTAACCTATTTTTTAATATCTGTTATTCTTCATGTCTTCTATATGTTTGTGGTCAACGACTTTCTATATGATATATGTTTATTTTTTAAAAATATTATATTATTGGTGATTTTTCTTAAAGCCACCTTGGCCGAAAGTCCTCATTAGGTCATTTTCTTAAAGCTACTCTATTCATATACTACTTCCTTTTATAAAAAAAAAAAGAAAAATTTTAAATTATGCTTTGTAAAATTAGTCAAATTCAATATTAATTTAAGGATATTAGGAAAGGATGACCAAGTGTTTTAAGGAAAAGTTTAATTATGCTTTGTAAAATTTTAAATTTGTATATTAAGGAAAGAGTAATTTACGGATTTGTAACACCAGGTCTAAATTTGACTAAATTATGATATACCCTCCTTCCTATCCTTCAAAATTTTAAATTTAAATTTCCATATTCCCTCCTATATTAATTAAATTTTAAATCAATGATATTGACTTTTATATTTTTGTAACTTGTTAATGTAATTATGATATTAATTATTCCAATTATTATTACAATTCAAAAACTTACTAAATTATCTCATTCACATTATATAAACCCTAAGATTGAAAACCGTACTCATTTTAATATTTCTCTCTCTCTCTCTCTCTCTCTCTCTCTCTCTCTATTTCGGATTACTACCTCCACCATCGCCTATTCCGGTAAGGGAGATTAATCATTCTCCGTAAAGATTTTATATGATACTCTAATGACCGATTCTCACATTATTCATTATTTCATTAACAATTTTTTTCTTTTCCGTTTTTGTTTGCATTGATTTTAATTATTATATGATTTTTTTTTCATTTTAGGTTTTATATCAAAATCCAAGATTTAACGGAGAAGTTGAACTATTCCGGTTTTTCGGTAAGGTTTTATTTGGTAATATAACGGTTTGACTCTCATATTATTCATTATTTCAATAACAATTCTTCTTCTTTTCCGTTTTTATTTGTATTGATACTATTTATTATATGATTTTTTTATAATCTCTTTAGGCTCTATATCAAATCCAAGATTCAATGGAGATGCTTAACTGTTACGTTTTTCCAGTAAGGTTCTTTGATACTCAAATGCCCGATTCTCATATTATTCATTATGTCATTGGTCCATTCATTTTCTTTGTTCTTTTAGTTATTGTTTTTATTATTTTTATTGTTTCTGGTATATCCATTTGAAATTAAATTATTTCTGTTATTGTTAATTATTCAGGGTTTAGTCATTGCAAAATCAATTTCCCCGACTATTGGTAATTATTCCGGTTATACATTAGAACATCAATTTTACATTTGTTCACCTAATTCAACTATTTCATAATTGGTAATTCAATTATTATGTATTATTAATTGTTATTGTATTTAATTATGATATTCCAGTTAATAACCAAAGTTTTGTTTAGTCCAAATGATATATTGTTTAACATTTATTTAATTTTATCATTTCAGCTTATGGCCACCAAATAGAATAACTATTTTATGGATGGAGTATTCAAAAATGTCTTACATTTTGTACAAGATTGGATGAATATATATTTTTTTATTATTCATGTAGTTATGTATTTTTCACACTTCATGTAATTTAATTAATTTTATATAATCAATCTTACATCGTTGTTGGTCAAAGTCCATTTAATATATTTCTATGATTTTGATTCGTTTTCAAAATCGTTTTATTATATTTCTATGGTTATCATGATTGGTCAAATTCTATTTAATATGTTTCCATATTTTTAATTTTAATTCAATATCATAGACAATTAAATCACCAATATTAACGAAATTTAAAACATTTTTATAGTTTCCAGTATTATCGGACTTTACATTTTAAAATAATACCCATTTATGTGTTTATGTTTTTATTTAATACCCATTATTTTTTATTAATATTGATAAC